>NW_015174853.1:873574-895090 GCF_001447785.1 Gekko japonicus
GACGTTCTAAAAACCAGTGGTGGGGGGGACATTTTAACCTTCCAGGACATCCAGTTGCTGACCTAAAAATAGCAGGTCTCTTACAAAGGAACTTCAAAGGGAGATTAGAGAGAGAGACTGCTGAGTTACAATTGATAATGAAGCTCAAGACAATGCATCCACATGGATTGAATCAAGAACTAGGTTTCCTGTCTCATTACCAATGCTGATTTCTCCACACCTATTACCCCCTCTGCATATCTCACCTAAATCCAATCACGCCTGCTATTGTCATTCACCTGCTATTGTCATTTGCCTGCTAATGTCATTCGGCATCTGAAATCATTCCACTTTCCAATAAATGGGACAGATGGACTCCCAATTCTAGCTGTATCTGAAGAAGTGAGCAGTGACTCACAAAAGCTCATACCCTGCCACATATTTTGTTAGTCTTTAAGGTGCTACTGGACTCATCCTCTTGTCTACTGCTACAGGCAGACTAACATGGCTACCCATCTTGGCCTTCTGATATAATGGTTCTTCCTATAGCATTATTACTGCACAAAATTCTGTAACTTCATCAAGATGGCTTTTTCCATTGCTGAACTGCTGGTGTTTTAAAATGGCTGTCAGAATAAGGTGAGTTTACAGATTTGCCCTAATACAACACGGTTGGTGGCAAACCAGCACCTGGGACAAAATAATGTTAATCTTTCTCAGTGTGTTTGTTGGGAGAGGGTTAGCTGTGTTCAAGTGTGCCCAAGAGCTTGCAAGAGGTGACCCAGATGAAGGGAAGAGGGCAGGGTTGTCCTTGTATGTGACGAATAGCAGGTTTGAGTTTCGAACAAACAAAGAAGCACACACAGAGCAGGTGCAATTTGTCTGAAACACCTTGGGGTGCAGTTTCTTTCTTGGGATGTTACATCTTTATGCCCATCTGTTCTCTGCTTGCATATTCATAAACAAAGTAAATATTTCCTAGAACCGTAGGACTCCACTGCTTATTAAAAGGAAATCTGCACAGGTAGTACTGCCCCTGGAACTACCTACTGCTTATGGAAACTTGGAGCCAAAATAAGAGCTAAGAGGCTTTCCTTAATCAGACCTCTGTTTACAATGCATTGTGACCCATCAGCAAGACGTTTCATCATCACTGTATGTAATGTACATATCTTGAAGCTGCATTTGCTGCAAATGGTAGTTGGTTTCTGCATCTTCCTCCCTTCAATTGTAAAACCATTACTCTTGTACTGCTGTTAGTGAACAGATTGTACAATCATTCATACTTCCCACCCTCAGTATTAAAGAACTGCCAGCATGTCTCATTCTTTTTGTAACCCAGACCTGAGCCTGTTTACTCCGAAATAATTTTAACTGAATATTCCTGGAGGTAGTCAGATTACAGTTATAGGCATCCTGACATGGAATTAAGTCTCACTAAATGTACTTCTTTGCAAACATGGTGTAGGATAAGGTGAAAGTTTGTCAAGGGTTCTAGTCTGTATCTGGCCACCCCTTAAGCGGAGCAGCCTGAAGCTGGTACTCCACGTGAGGCTTCAGCTTTGCTGGGTGGAGCAGGACTATTCCTTTCCTTTTATTAATAAGCTCTTTTAACCAGAGGTCTTAAGCACAAGCAGTACTATTACGACTTTTGAGACACATGGAAACTAAACTACACACTACAAAATTCAGAGTAGCAAGGTATAATAATGGTCTATCTTGCGCTTTGGGTATTTCCCTATATATTCAAGTTTACTATAAATCATTTAATTACTTAATAATAAGTATTCAAATAGAAAGAACAACAAATGTCTTAATTTTAGTATCGTGTCTGAGCAATATTATAAATTCTTAAATTTCTGACATAGAGAAGTCTTAGATCTTCATTTAGATGTCTTCTTGTCTTTACGCTTCTTCTTCTTCTGCCAGGGGATTTTAACCTTATAAGATATGGGTGCAGCATCTCCCATATCAGAATCAAAGTCAGAGTCAAAGATTTCACCCAGGGAGACCGAAGTAGATGAAGAACTGTCAGTGGCTGACGTTTGATAATCGCTATTTTCTTCTGTCGCCTTCTTTTCCTCTGCTTTTCTTTTTTTTTTGTCAGAGTTTGGTGCTGCTTTAGGAAAGCTTCTGCTTTAGAGAGAGAGTCAATCTTTTCCTTCTTCTCCTTGTAGTTGAATATAAGGCCTTCTGGTAAAATCCATCGATATTGGACATTGTTCTTTTGAAGATATGCTGTAATATTTCTGTACTGCTTTCTCTTCTTACGTATTTTATATGGTACATCTTTCAGTACTTTTATCTCTTCCTCTTGGATTTTTAATGTTATGGCAGTAGATGCTTTAAGTATCAAGTCTCTTGTTGAACTTTTTGCAAATTTAACAAAAATTTCCCCTGGAAGATTATTTTTTTCCACAAACTCTGAATAAGTTCTATAAATCATGTCTTATGTCTGCTTGCAATATTTCAGGTTTGCTGTTAATCAAGGGGGCCAGTGCTTCGCTTAAGATTTCTCTTAAATTTTCATCTTTTTTCTCTGGTACCCCTTGAAATCTTAAATCTTTCCACTTCCAATTGTAATAATTGTTGTTTTTCAGAAGCTCTTTCTTTTTCAGCAATGTCCATTGTTTGATCCATCTCTTTGGTCTTGGTTTCAACTTGTATTAGCTTTTTGACCATCTTCTTCCATTTTTCTTTAGTTTCTTTCAACTCCTTCTGCAAGTCATCAAAGTTTTTGTTGAGGTTCATCAGCTGATCCAGCAGGGGGCACAAGGCTTCAGAAATCATACTAACTAAGTCGGTGGTAGTTTCCGGTCTTGTGACCGGTGATGCTGTACTGGCGCTTCCTGTGGTGCCTCTGCCTCTGGATGCCATTTCCCCCCTGCGCTGTGACATTGTTTATTTTAAGGTAAAAGTTCTTAAAAGTTCCAAGATTTTTCTCTAAGCTGTATAACGAGCCCCGCTGCAATCCACTTTAGTTGGGTGGGTTTCTAACAGCTTGTTGTCAGCTTGCTTCCCATTTCGCTGCTTTATCGCTATAGGGTAGGGTTCTTCCTCCTGAGAGTTCCCCTCCCCTTTCTCTATGGGGCTTTGCCATCTCACTGTCAGGTCTTCCACTGTCTGTACTTTTGTCTTTCTTTTGAAACTCATTAACTCACTGTTTCTTTCGCTGGGTATCATCCCATAGGGAGAGTCCTTTGCTTAAGTCCTTGCGCGCTCTGGTCCGGTAACGTCTCTGAGCGCCATTGCTGGCTTCGGGGCAGCAGGACCTTCAGGAGCAAAAAAGAGCCTTGATCCTTCAGCCGCAGTTTCGGGAGCGGCTCCTCCAGCACTCCAGGCTAGAAGCTTCCTTCAAGAGCTTCATGGGGGGGTCAAAAGCTTCTGAACCCCCTCCCTGCCGCCTCAATCCAAATTGCACCCATCGGAGCTTGATGGCGTTCGTTCGTTCGCGAGTCGCCGACGAAAACCGGAAGTCCAGCATAACCTAAAGTGGTTGAAGTCCAGTAGTACCTTAAACACCATCAAGATTTCCATGGTATAAACTTTTGAGAGTCAAAACTCCTGACAGAGGGAGCTTTGACTCTTGAAAGCTTATACCCTGGAAATGTTGTTGGTGTTTGAAGCGCTACTGGACTGGAATCTCACCCAAGTCAGTTATCTCTCATCTTACATAACATGATTTGGTTCTTATATCTTTCCTGTGTACTCATATTTGTCCATGCTGACTTTTATTTTGCGTCTAAATATCCAGCTGTTTACTGAGATCATTAGAATGTATCATCTGTCCTCTGTAGTGTCCTGGCTGAGTATCTTCAGGAAATCTGACCCATGGCTTGGCCACTCTTTCATCCAAACAGCTGAAAACATTGAAAACCATGAAACCCACCACTGTTGCCTTCAGCACACCACCTTAGTGGGGAAGGGAGTGCAGGGCACTGCTCCCTCTAAGCTGTGGAGTCTTGTGAGCAAAAATCCTACTTTGTGAGCTACTGGCATTAAAGTTGTGAGTGAGTGATTTGGCTACTGCATAAATTAGTTTGCCCTGGAGCCATCCTTCCTGAGCTAAGACAAAAATGTGTGAGTCGGAGGCTAAAAAACTGTGAGCTAACTCAGCTTAGAGGGAACACTGATGCAGGGTGATGAGGTTGGATATCACCAATATTGCAGTCCTAAGAACATTTTCCTGGGAGTCAGGCCCACTGAATAGACCTGAGTAGGATTCTGAGTAGTCCTGCTCAGGATGGCTATGTAAAAGTTGGTATTGCCAGACTTTGTCAGGGAACACTGAAAGTCATCCTTGCTTCCACTTAAGTTATCAGATATATTTATTAAAAACAGCTAACATTATTTTTTTCAGCTTCATTTAGCCTTTCCACTGGTGTGATAAATACTCCTAACCAGAAAAAGTATGTGTGTGGTATTCTGTACTTCTGTTGTTTGCTATTAGCTGTATCTAAAAATTACAAAGGTTCACAATGAATGTATTAAAACCCTGTGGTAGAAGGATATGAATAGGTAGTGTCGATTTTCTATAGTTTAGTACATAGTTTGTTTTCCAGGGTGGTTTCCTATTAGATATCATGGGCCTGATTCCCCTGGACCCTTAGACACCATTTAAGTACACGTAGCTGTGACTTTTTCCCCACCATAGAGAACAATGGAGGGGATAGGGGCAACCTGTTTGAGGGCCTGTAGAATTGGACCCCTTGGTCCAGTGCTCTTGAACCTTGGTTGGTATCTTGGGGAGAGGCTCCAGCAGCTACCCTGCATGTTTGGAGCCTCTCCCTCAAACCCCCTTTCCTCCAGCCCCCAGAATATACCCTATGTTTTCGCCATTGACTTCAATGGCCCATAGCTGGCCGAAAGACTCCTGAATCGGCTCGTACTGACTAAACTGACATGCGGGAAGCTTACAGGCAGCCGAAATTGATTCTGCCCGATTCGGCCGAATCCGAATGGGTTCATTTTTTTTTCTTGCACAACCCTACTCTCAAGTTTTGGAAAAGATTGTAGCTAAATCTTGATGGCTGATCTATTGTGAGTGGAAAAGTTTGGGTTTTCCTGGTCTTGCCCACACAGTAGCCTGTTCCCCTATGGTAGCATTTCCTCTTCCTACTGCAGAGAGATTTACATACTGTTATACTAAAATATGCATCAGGTTCTCTGAATCCACAGGTTTCATTTTTTAAAAAAAGTCTCTAGCTCATTTCCTAGTGGAGATATATATGGGGGGAAAGTTTGGGTTTTTTTAGTGAAAGCTGGGACCTCATGGAGCCTGATGTTACATTAACAGGAAAACTTACTGTTTGAAAGCCCTGTCACTGCTATGCAGTATTAGCAGCTGTGGCAGCAGCAGGAAAATTAGAGAGGCCTGTGCCCATGTGAAAAACACCTTTAAAAAAATTGTTGCCCTTCCCCCAAGGGCACAGATTTCCCTTCTTCCATTTTATCCTCACAAGAACCCTGTGAGGTTGGTTAAGCTGAGAGGGAATGACTGACTGACAGCCACCTACTTTCATGGCAAGCGAGGATTTGAACTGGGATCTTCCCAGAATTAGTCCAACATTCTTTAAAAATATGCCATACTGTTTAAACACTGGGAAAGTGTAGAAAGAATGCGAAGGGTGACGGGAGGGGGCCTCGATCTTTTCCTGCAAAGCATCAAGCTATTTAAATGGTTAGACACTTATATTTTCAGCCAAATTTTTGTCAGCCAAGTGATTGACAATCTGTTCTGTCATATTACAGGCCAAATATATAACAGTTTTTTCAATGGGAGAAAAGTCTTTTTCAATTGCTTATTTGATATCAACTAGGAACTGCTTTTATAATAAAAACTTTTTAAAAGTTGGATGCTGACTAGAACCAGTGAAATAGTTTCTGTTTACACTGGTGTTTTTGTTTTTGCTTTTTTTAAACTTCCCAATACTTTAACTGAGATATTCCTGATTTATAGTAGAATGTAAAGTAAACATCTTGTGCAGTTTTTATTGCTTCTCTGGCTAAGAGCATGATGTAAAACTCCTGATATTAATAATCTGGAAACAGAAGAATGTTGGCTGTCCTCAATTGCTTAGAGACAAGTCATTAAATTCTTGGCTATCTTGTAATGAAATTAGTACAGAAAACTCCTGTATAACTGCAAAATGAACTTACGGTTGAAATGGTGATATAGTCTCTGGAGCATCAAGAACACCAATGGAATAAAACTCTGACACACCAAATTCCTGTCCTGGAATGAAGCAGCTGTTTCCACCCCAAGTAATATATATATTGCCTTCCTGATGCCTTCCAAACCTATGATATACTTGGAGTGTGTGTATATATATATACACACTCCAAGTATATCATAGGTGTATATCCCACTCCAAGTATATCATAGGAGTATGTGTATATATACACACACACTCCAAGTATATCATAGGTGTTGGAAGGCATCAGGTTCATGTTTCCTAAAGCCTTTCTCATTTTCTGCACTTATCCACCATTCACCTATAGTATGATGCAAATCAGGGTATAGCAACTAGAAAATTCTCTCCAGGTTGAAGGCGTTTGTGGTGAAGAAGTAAAGCTTAGACTAGAACCAGGGGATCAAGTTCGGGTCCCTACCCCATTGAGCTTACTTGGTCACACCACAAGATCATTATGAGGATAACATGGAGGAGAGGGAGAGCACACAACCCTGAGCCAACTTGGAGGGGTGGGATAAAAATGATGAGATTTTGTAGAATTCCATCAAAAGCATAAACAGTTTTTGGTTAACTCTTAAAGTATAAAAGTGGCCAGGTGGCACAATCACTTTAAAAATTCTTTTTTTTTTTTAGATGCAAAGATTTTGCAGTTGCTTTTCCCTGTTCATATGAAATCATCACATAAAAATCTAGACCAGCAAGTGAATGGGGCAGTTGCTCTGACTCTGCAAAGGGTGCCAAGCAGTTGGTTGGACCATCTGCTTCCCTAGCCCACTGTTTCCCTATATCTCATGAAGTTGTCTGTTCATGGGAGCTTGGGCAGAAATAGGAATGACTGGATCGGGTAGGAAGAAACAGCAGTAGGACAGGTGAGAAGAATCAGTGGCCACACGACAAAAATGGGAAGGCACCAAACTCAGTCAAAGGAACAACTAGTAAGCTGTTTTCAGTCCCCGCTGTAAAGAAAGGCAGAGTATACATGAACAATAAATGTAACTGAAGATGGGGGGCAGATAAAAGGTAGGTTGGTGAGTGTGTGGAAAGGAGAGAAGGGGTCAGGGAAAGGTGACAACATGGGATTGCCATGAGGAGAGAAGGAGAAAATAGTGTGGGGAAAGGGATACAGGTGAAAATGAAGTGCCCCACTGTGCAACTAGGCCTGACCTGTGTGCTAATTAGGATTGCCAGCTGCTTAGCTTCTGCCAGCAGGGTGCTGCATGCTTCTTCCTGCGATTTTCTTGCACACGTGCATTGCAATGACATCACCCGGTAGTGACATCATAGGGCCGGGCATGTCGTGCAAGCAACACTCTAGCATTTGGCCAAAAACTCTATCGTCATCACAGAGTTTTTAGCCAAATGCTAGAGCATCCCCCACGTGAGGTGCCCAGTGCCCTCTGGGTGACATCATTGAATCGGGCACAATAGGGCTGCCCCCACTGGCAAGCTGGCTGGTGGCTGACTCTGGGCTTCAAAATCAGGGGAACCCCCGCCCCCATTGGGAGAATGGCTACCCTATGGCTAACACCAGACAACTGTTTCATAGTTTTCCCTTGTACAGTCTGCTAGTGGGAGGGAAGGAGGGAAAGCTAAAGATGGGGGGTGGTGGTGGAATGAAGATTGTAGAATTACCAGCCTCCAGGTGGGGCCTGGCGATCTCCTGCTTTCACAACTGATCTCCAGCTGACAGAGATCAGCTCCCCTAGAGAAAATGGCTGCTTTGAACTGTGAAATCTATGTAGGGTTGCCAGGTCCTCTGGGGGGGCAGGGGCTTGCCTGCTCGATGGGCCCCTTCCTGGCCTGGATCGGGCCCCAGGGGGGGAACCCCACTCCCAAAGTGCTGGGATTGTGGCGACATGCCTGGCATGATGACGTCACCCGGAGGTGACGTCATCGCACCAGGCACATTGCGGGGGGACGGTCTATCATTCAAGGGAAAACTCTATGTTTTCCCCTCGAACAATAGTGGTCCCGTGCCGGACGCAATGACATCACTTCTCGGGGATGGCATTGCAGCACGCGCATTTTGCATGTGTGCCGAAGAAGTCTCAGAGAGGGCCAGGACTCCCCTGCTGCAGCTACAGGTAGGACCTGGCAACCCTAACTCTATGGCATTGTACCATGCTGAGCCCCCCCAAAACCCCACCTTCTCCTGGATCCACCCCCAAAGTCTCCAGATATTTTCCAGCCCAGACCTGGCAACCCTAGAAGATTGGTTGGCTGGGGGGTGGGATGGAGAGATAGAAGCAGGGAAAGGGGAGAAGCTATGGGGGCTTTCAGGGGAGGGAATGAGGAGATAGCGGGGGAGGGGAAAATGAGACCCCCACCCCCTTCACCTCTCCCTTGCCTGGGGTGGGCCTATGGCCTATGGCGATTGAAGGGGATCTGGGCCACTGGCCTCCTTGGCTGGGACTTCCCTTCTCCTGCCCTGCCTTTCCTGAGGTTTCAAGAAGCTGCTCTGCCTGCCTGCATAGGCCCCAGGAAGCCCCAGTTGCTGTTGGCCCCAGGAAGCCCCAGTTGCTGTTGGCCCCCTCCCCTAGCCTGTTCCCATGTGCGGCCTGCTGTTTGAGCCTCATCTCCTATCTGAGGCCTGCCAGGCTCCGAGGCTGCTGCCGGTGCATTTCAGAGCATGGCCTCATCCTTGTTCTTTTCCCCGCAGCCTCATGTTAGACTGCCTGCCTCAGCAATGCTGTCCCCTGCTGGAGTCCTCTCTGGAGCAGATGAGTACAGGGTGGGTTTGCCATCTCTGGACACCCCTGCAAGTCCTTGCAGGTCTCCTACTTGTTAATAATAATAATAAAATTTATAAGGTACTTTTTGAGTGTTCAGAGTACTTCATGTACAATCTCTTGGTGACTGCTAGACCAAAACTGCAATCTATGTTGTCTCTGTATTGCACAACTGAGGCTGAGAGAGAGTGACAGCTTGTTTAAAGTCCATCGTGGAGTTCATGACAAATATGAAATTTGAATGGGAGATTTCTCATTTCACTGTTCAGACTTCAAAATAAGAGGTGAGATCTTGCTTGTGATGGAAGAACCTGCTCTTTTGAGGAGGCATGATGTAAAAGTGAAATGAAATGAAAAGATGTGATGGAAGAAGACAATGTAGACTAGGGTGGAATGCAAACTCATTTCTCCTCAGGGCATACAATGGAAGGAGTGATGTGTATTCCAAGGACGCAATCTACCTTTAAATCTTGCTCAGTATTTCTTGTAGTGACACCTTGAGAATTATGCTGAACATAGATGGGTTAAATCCCATATGTAATGCCCAGTAACTTACAATGAGTCTGATATTACTGGTTGTCACAAGGGAGAGAGGAGGAAGATGAATATTACAAAAGGTCGATATATTAAGAAGAGAAAAAAACTTACAGTGAACTTAGGCAACATTCAAAGTAAGCCAGAAATATTGCAACATTGAGAAGCAAATGGGGGCAAGTCAGAATTTGACATTGATTTCAAAATTGCTTAATTTTAATGTTTCTTCATGATAGTCCCATTTATTTACATTGAACTCACCCTGTATATAGGTATTGACCCAAACACAATACCAATATCTTTGTTTCCAGACTTGAAACTTTCCAGAGGATATTTGTGAATCTGTAAGAAAAAAAATGTTATTGTATTTTCAGTTCCAGAAAAAGAAACAAAAGACAACTGTATAATTTTTAAATCAGCATTTACATAACTATTTATGGGCAATATTGATCTTTCCGTGGTTATTTGAACACAAATTTACATCAATAAGCACAACAGTTGTTGGTGATGATGCTTTTACGTTCTTCAACCCTGGGCTATGATGTTGCTCGAAAATAAAAAGGGAATCTTGCTTACTTTAGAGGCGTGAAACTCACAGCTCGATCCTGGGGGTGGGGGAGTGCAATCGGCACAGGGAGCCGATTGACCCCCGTGCTGGTGGAGTTACACTGGCATAAGGGCCGTTTACGCTGGTGCAGGGCACACTTCCATGGGTGCAGCTGCACCACAGCCACATGCCAGTGGATTGAAGGCTCGAACCCGTGCTCTGGCATAAATGTGGGTATTCCAGGGGTCATGGTGCCAGTTAGGCGACTCCCAAAGCAGTTTCAGCATGGGAACACCCCCCAGAGCAGGTGCAAAATTGCACTGGCAAAAATGCCGGCACAGCCCATTGGCAGCCATGGTAACTCCTAATTCACCCCCCCCCCCAACAGCTGCAGCCACTCCCACTGGAACCCAAGCAGCACAGGATACCAACCAATATGCACCCAATCAGCACACCCCCATGCTATCCCTGCCCCTCCTCAGCACCCAATTATGGCCTCCCCGCCCTACAAATGGTTCTAGGAAGTCACCCCACAACTCCAGATGCCAGGCGCATGGCATGCTCCCTGCTGTGTGACATAACAACATAAGAGAGTCTGTTTTGGACCAGGCCAATCACCCATCCAATCAATCACTCTGTGTCACACAGTGGCCAAACCCCAGGTGCCATCAGGAGGTCCACCAGCAGGGCCAGAACTCCAGAAGCCCTCCCACTGTTGCCCTACAAGCACCAAGAATACAGAGCATCACTGCCCCAGACACAGTATTCTGTCTGTGTTTTGTGGCTAATAGCCACTGATGGACCTCTGCTCCATATGTTTATCCAATCCCATCTTGAAGCTGTCCATGCTTGTAGCATGGACCTGAAACTTCACCATGTGCCCTCTCTGCAAGAGAAGCTGGACCTTGGGAGCATGCAGACACATCCAGCCTCCTGGTCCTTCCCATGCCCATCGGGAAGGTGTCCTTAGCACTAAAGGACTGAGTGAGGCTCTGCTCAGAAACACCATGATCCAACCCTAACCACTCTGTTGTCCCTGGAACCCTTCAGTAAAGCTCATCCATTATGTGTGTCTCAGGTGTTGGTGTTTGTTGCCAACTATGGGAGGAGGGAGCTTGTTCGGGGCGCTGCACAAGCCACAGGATCCTCTCAGACACAACAGCGGTGGGGGCCCCATCCTGGCAATGCTGCTACAGCAGCAGACACAGATGGATGGCAGAGAAAGGCTACAGGCCAGGCTGCCATTTCCCCAGCCAAAACCTGTGTCTATCACACCGCCCCTGCCTAGCAACAGTGCTGGGACAGAACGTTACACTGCCAACACTGATGAAGCACCTTTCCCCCCACTCAGCTGCCACATAACTTTCCTCTTTGGGAAGTGACTAGCGTTGCCACTGTTGTGCCATGGTCAGCTGCCACAGCACAGGCACAACAGAGGATTGCTCTGCCCAGCACTGTCTACAGAGATACTAACACAACCAGTTTTGAGCTTTTTCATATTTTTTTGTGCAGTCATAATGTCGTTAGTGTGGGACAAAAAGCTGAGGGGAAAATATTTTTAAATGACAATGCAGAGTGTATCTTACGTAGGTTTTACCATTGGATTACAGCTGGAGAGAATGTCAGTGGTACTTTTATTGGCATGTGTGCAAGTACTTTTTTTCGCTTCACTCAGCAAATCTAAATTTCAGCAAAATTTAGAAAAAAAGACCTGAAGTGGCATTTAAGCCTTCCTACCTTAGGAGAAGCCAGAGCTTTGAAAAACTTGAAATCCTGTTCCACTTCCAGAACTCCAGGCTTTTTGAGAGCTAAGGCGCTTCTAGTCAACAACTTCCACCTGTTTGGATTTTTTCCACAATAGAGCAGAGAAAACCCCATGATGTTTACCAAACAAACATGCAGATTTATATCATTGTATGCATTATGAATAACACCAAAATGATAATAAAATATGCAAAGACATGCAATTGTGCCAGTTTAAAGCAATAAAGGCTGCAATGCTATGGAAGCTTGTAGGGCCCATTGAACTCAGACATATTCTGAGTCATTATTATTATAATTAACATTTTATATAAGCCATTCAGTATTCCAAGTGCTTCACACATTATCTTGTACTTCTTACAACAGCCCCTTCAAAACCGGCCAGCATTCTTCCCAGATCGCAGATGAGAGACCAAGGCTAGTTTGCTTTAAGGCCACTCAGTGGGTTTGGGACAGTGTTGCACTAGGGGACAGACTGGATTACAGC
Organism: Gekko japonicus; assembly: GCF_001447785.1. NCBI lineage: Eukaryota > Metazoa > Chordata > Lepidosauria > Squamata > Gekkonidae > Gekko > Gekko japonicus. The sequence continues at coordinate 885,806 of NW_015174853.1, forward strand.
TCATTTCTTAGCTGCTGTGATGTATCAGTGCTGTATTTCTTTATCTAAATCACATGGCTTGAACGACTGCCTGACTGTTGTGGTTAGATGGCTAAGGTTGAACAAGTTGAAACTGTAACTTGACAAGATGGGTAATGCTGGTTCAGAAGGCTGAAGTCTTGAAAGACATTGAGTTTTCCACGTTTGTTGAAGTTCAGCTGACCCTTGCTAACTCTGTTAAGAGTCTAAGGTTAACCCCTAGTGCTAACCCAGCACTATTGCTGGAGAAGCAAGTTAATTCAGCAGCAGCAGCAAACATATGCTTTCTACCATCTGTATGTAGCCTGGAAGATGGCTCTCTATCTTGACTCAGCTGATCTGGCCATGTGGATCTATGCCACAGTGACCTCAAGGCTAGACCACTGTATTGCACTGTACCATGGGTCTGTCCTTAAAGTGAACTCAGAAACTCCAGGTGGCAAAGAATGTTGCAGCTCAGTTACTCGCAGGAGCTAGGCAGATTATGTATATTGCACTCGTTCTGCAATCATTGTATTGGCTACCAATCAGCTCCTGAGTTCATTTCAAGGGCCTGGTTATCACCTACAGAATTCTTTATGGCCTTGGACCCACATATCTGCAGGACTCCCTCTCCTGCTATGCTCTACCTTGCCAGCACCATTAATCTGAGCAAAGTGAAAGTGCCACCTTGCATAGGAGCAAGATGGATGGCTGCCCATGCATGTGCATTCCCTGTTGTGGCTCCCACCTTTTGGAATGGCCAGCCTGAGGAGGACATTAAAAAGGCTCCCACACTTCTCTCGTTTTCCAGAGTATTTAAACCAGAATTGTTCAGAAGGACATTTTTATAAACAGAATGGTTCAGGAGGACACTTTTTTATAAAACACATAGGATTGTATTCTATTCCTACATGCACATCTGGTACCTTTCTTGTTGCATTACTTTTTCTAACTTTTGTAATCCTCATCCAATTACATTGTTTACTGGATGTTTTATGCTATCTGATTACATTGCTTTATACTGTGTGACCAACCTTCAATTTCAGTGAGAAAATGGGCTATAAATATAAATAAATATAAGTAGGATTGGCATGTTGTTTAGGGGGGGGGGTAATCAGCAAAAATTGCCCTCCCACTTTTCCAACAGACAGACATAATTACTCTGTATGGAAAGGGTGCTTATTATGTTTCTGATTTGAAAAGTAGATGAAGCCTCAGTTCTTTGGTGGTCTTTGTTTTTGCATTTGTGTGTGTGTGCCTGTGCCTGTGCCTGGAAGTCATGGCAACCTCTGGCGACTCCTATGAGGGCATGAAGGACATTCAGAGGCTTGATATCCTGCCTCTGGCCTCCCGGCCCTGGAATTCTCTGGAAGGCAAATACTTGCCAGGGTCAGCCCTGCTTAGCTTCTGAAATCTGGCGAGATCAGGCTTGCCTGGCTATCCAGGTCAGGGCTCTTTGGTAGTCTTTTATGCTGAAGTAATTCCATGTAGGTTAATATATATAGAACCTGTCGACTTGCTTTAGCTTTGAATTTTGTGCCTTGGGGGTGGACCTCTCTGACTTCAGGACTGTATGACTCTGATTTGCAAGTGCATGCAGAACAACAGCCATGTAAACTTACTTTTCCCGATCAAGCACTAGAGGATATTCAAACTTCTGCTTTTTTTCCATATACTTGCTGTCATCTTTTATTGTGAAAGGAAGGTCATTTACATCACAAGGCAGAATTATATCTGTGGATTCAGAGAGTTCAAACAATCGTCGCTGCCCAAAATAGCCAATGTAGTGTCCACTGAGTCCATGCCAGAGCCTACATAAATTGTGGGGAAAATCCAAGGAAAAATGTTAAAATGTATAATCTTTTAAAGAAAAAGAAGTTAAAAAAAGCCTAATTATGCCATATTCCTCCACCTTCCAGCTGTTATCAATGAATCTTCTTCGTGGTCTCTGTGCATCACACCTCTGGAATATAGTGCACCTGCGCCAACCCCGATCGGTAGGGCTGCCAAATGCCCCCGGGGGGCGGAATTCCCCCCGGTTTCGAGCCCTGATTCCCGCTCCCACGGAATCGGGGCCCGGGGGAAACCCCACCCCCGCGTCTGCGTCACCCGGAAGTGACGTCGGACGCTGGGGGCGGGGCCATGCCATTTGAGGGGAAAACAAAGGGTTTCCCCCTCAAATGGCTGCCACTCTTTGTTTTCCCCTCAAATGGCGTGGCCCCGCTCCCAGCGTGTGATGTCACTTCCGGGTGACGCACACGCGGCACGCGCACAAAGTTGATGCTGGCCGGGAGCCCCCCGCTCCCGGCCAAAATCAATTTGGCAACCCTACCAATCGGTACAATGGAAAGCAAAAGGAATTTTCGCGCCCACTCCCCGGTCACATGCGGGGCTCTGCTGCGCATGACTAAGGGAGGGGCAGTTCTCTTCTGATCGCCGTGCTGGTAGGACTCTCTCCAATTAGGTTGGTAAAACTATACTTTTTTGGGCCTTTCGGCCTTGTTTTATTCAAGTTTAGTTAGTTAGGAAAGTTTTCCAGTTAGATATTTTGTTGGACTTTATTTCTACCATCCCTTCCCCCGGCCTATGGCCGCACGGTGGGGTTTCTTTAAATGGTGCTTGGAATGCGGCAGTAAGATCACCCCCCCCCCAGATGGACATTCTCTTTGCCTTTTATGCTTGGGGGAATCGCACCGAGTTGCCTCTTGTGCCCATTGCTCCAAGTTATCCAAGCAGACCAGGAAAAATAGGGCCGCTAGACTGCAAGTGGTGCTGATGGAAGCCGCACTCTCTCCAGTGGTGCCATCATCTCAGGAGATGTCCGGACATGCATTGATGTTGACGCCAGTGTCAGAAGTGACAGTCGCCATGTCTTTGACATCGACCTCCATTGATGCCGTAAAATCGGTGCTGAAACGCCCGATTTAGGCACAACATTCCGAAGCCCATACTCCTTCCAAAAGACATAAGGAGGGCAACGACTTTCAGCTTATCAAGCTTAAGAAGCACAAGAAAGGCTCTCGCGTAGCCGCTTCGCTTGATTCAACAAGCCGAGGGCAGCCACAAGGTGCACTTTGGTCACCTTCGCTACGTCCCATCCAGTCCTTTGACTCCGACCAGGAGTTGGACTTGACTCAGGTTCCTCGATCACCCAATGTCGAGAACCTGCAACGAGATCGAAGGACACATAATGTCGTCCCTTCACCTCCGTTCATCCCCGATGAGTGAGATCGATCTCCGACGCCGATTCTGCTCACGTCATGGGATCAGCGCCAATGGCAATATTTATATGGAGCCTACCCCTTTTCGGGGTCGATGCCATGGCTCCCTCGTCAGTCTTCCTCGTCCAGAATTTCTTGGTACCATGATCCCTACTCAGCACCGGAATTTGTTAAACCTTCCCAATCGAGACTGATAACTAAAGATCCAGGTCTTCAGCCGTCGGCACCAAAAACTCCCATAGATCAGTCAGAACTTAGGCCTTCGATGCCAATCCTCCAAACGTTGTTCTCTGAGCCCTCAAACCCATCCAGCTGCCCCAGCTCTTACTCAGATGAGGAGAGTCCCCAACTACCGATAGAAGCATCCCTGCAGCAACAAGTCGAAGTCGAGCTCCCTATTTCACCGTCGGAGGACGTTAAACCCTATGGGGACTTTATTAAAAACACCCACAGTCATGATTCGTCTCTTTACACACTACTTAACCTGATAGGGTCCCCTTGAGGATCTGGGCCCGTCGATAGGTTTGGGATTAGGATCCTCTGAGCCTATTGTCTCCGGAGTAAAGCTCCAGCTGTTCGGAGGACCATGTGCTTGCCTTGCCTGGTCTCCGGTGGAACACAACAGGATAACATTAACTAGTGTCCATATGAGTACATCAAGGGTGCAGTCTAGGGCACTCAGGCTGAATGCACAGTGGGCCCTCTTCTGTGCAAAGGCAAGGACAAGCAGAGGGACCTGGTGTAAACATCTCCCCAGTACCATATACAAAGCCACTCACAAGAGGAGCTGCAGCTTTACCCAGCCTATCTTGCTGGTTTTATGGTGACATGCAAAACTCTGACATGGCACCATCAAACCAATAGTAACCCTGGGGATATGTCTGCAACTAGACGAATTCCCAATTAATGATAAGTGTTGGCTATTACTAACCTGACAGAAGCATCAGTAGAGGCAGTCACTACTAAGCCCCTTTCTTCATCATAGAACAAGTTGACTATTTTGGTGGAATGAGCTCGCCAGCAAAGTTGTTGTTTCACATTCTACAAGGGAAAAAAGCCATTAAAAGTATCAGGGCATTTTGGTTTCCTTGATGGATAGCAGGAAACTAACAGCTAAACAGAGCCCATGATTATGTGTTGGTGGGTTAACTTAACACAGCTACCCAACTAACATGTAATTGCTCACCTAATGGGTGAGTTAACTTTGCCAGCAGCATTTGCAATTGCATCTATCCTCTTAGAAAGGTAGTACATAAGACCCAGGCTGAAGAATCACATATAGCTGCAAAATGGTGGGGGCGGAGGTGCTACATATGAGGAGGGATCCATCAAAGAGGGTTGTACCCCTCATGAGCAACTGAACAGCCCACTGGGACGGGTCAGCTCTCTGCTCATGACTGGTGGGCAGGGTATAAGCTGAGCTGGTGGGTGTTCGAGTGTTCCTAATAATAGGTGAATTTTAAAAATTGCTCTTAAAATGCTTTCCCATTTTCTCACCTTGTTGGTATCCAGTGGATCTTCTAAGAATGAACCAATGTTCCATCGTATGACATGTCCCTCTGTTAAGAGAAAAACTCCATTGAAATAGTATTTTCACATTACAAAACTAGCCCAGGATAATCACATTACTTATGAATTCTGTAAATAAGGCCAAGATGAGGGTTGGGCCAGTTAGTGTTTAAATTAGCAGAGGAAGTTTATGGATCCATATGGAAACTCCAGGGAGCTGGTAACTATAATCAAGTTGCTTACAAAAGTACCACTTACCAGCTCCTTCTCCAGCTTCATGCACCACTGATGATGTTTTAACAAGACTGGACTGTTTAATGGTTACACGTTTATTTTCTTTATGAAGAGACAGGCTTAAGGGGGCAACATTCTCCATACAATCAAGAATACTGCACATTGGCTAGGAAGGTATATTTACAAAATATATTACAATGTTTTAAGACATATAAAGTGATATTTATGTCTAATTAAAAAAGGCTTCCTCCTCCCCTGGACTTTTTCTTATCAAACAAGAGAGATTTGTCTGCTTCTGCATTTTGCTTCACACATGACATTTTACATACATTGGTATATATGGTGGAGGGAATTTTTTGTGTGTGTCAGTGAATGAAGTAAAATAGCACACTTGACTGTTTTACTGTGGGTACGTAATTGGCAAGCTATGGATTGCATGCAGAGTATCTTCTCCAGGACAATTACATTTGGCAAAACAGATGTGTGAGAACTTTACGAATGACAGTACAGATTATTCCTCCCCCCTAGCCCTTCAGAATAAGTGGATCTTTTTCACTTTGATGGGAAATTTTTCACAGCTCTCCAATTAGGGAAACATACCTTTTTCATAAACAAATATGATCAAGGCTATTATTATTTTATTCAAATAACTTTGGGTCTAAATTGGAGGAGACCCTCACAGGTAGTAAATATTGTTGCCAGTCTAACAATTTCATTTTAGTCAGTCTCCAACAAATAATAAAAAGCAGCCTGCCAGAAAGAAATTCCCCTGTCTGCAGTTTGACAAGGATTATCACATGGATAAAGCCTACAACCCTCAAAATTTCATATTTCTTGGATGGGGAGAGAAAGCTCAAAATATGCTGTGTTTTCACATACATACACATACTATAATACATGGATGTTTTCTCCTATCCACCTGTAATATAGGAGGTATACTTTATTTAGGGGACAAAATGTCTGAGACTTTCATCCCATTTGGTAAAGGGAAGATGAAATAGGAATGAGTGCCCCATTTAAACTAGTGGTAATGACTACCAAATTGATTGAAAAACACCAAATGCATGACATAATTATTCAAAGAAATTGAATGTTTAAAAAATGAATGACATAAATAGAAGTCTATACATGTCCCTCCTTAGCATATACAAGGCTGTGATGTGTGAAGCTTGGATTTGTATGTGCACAGAGGTGGAAACTCACTGTACATATAATGCACCGTATGAGCTTTTTGAGAAATGTGTGTTAAGTAGTGGGTCTCAGTACACAACAGTATGTATTAACTTATTTGTTATAACCTTCTTAGGCTAACAAAAGTCCTCAAGGCAGGTTATATCATAAAACCATAAAAAGAATATCAGTATAAAAGTAATTTAAAAAAATTCATATGTGGAAATCAGCATAATGTAATGTGTCACACAGCTGTAGTGTTGAATGCTTATGGTTGTTCTTTAGTTCACAGTGGCATTTGTTTGTTATTTCTTCAAGTTTCCCCTGTGAATTCAGTAGTCTTTTTGCCTGACAGAAATTATTAAATAGACTTTGGCCCTGTGTTTCAATTTTAGTTTGGTGCGGACTTCCGGTACGGCGCATCGACGGGTGGGCGAGAGCTTGGTTTGCTCCGTCCCCGCCCGAACTGTTTTCGCTCCGTTCGAGCCTCCCGTGTGTCGGGAGAGCTCGACCAGCTCCCCGGAGGTGGGGGCTGGAGCATGGGGCGTCTTTTTGGCCCTCCCTTGCAATCGGCAGTACGGGAGGGGTGTCCAGAACAGCCCCGAAGCCGAGGCGAGCAACAGGAGAACATGGCCGCCATGTTCGACTAGAAGCGACCATCCGTTTTTATTTCTCAAACGTTTAAAAGGATTATAAATACAGCAGCGCAGCGACATAGAAACAGAGAAAAGAGTCTTGAGAGAGTTGGATGAGAAGATATCCCCCCAAAACACTTGTGTTCTAAATGGAAAGGTAAAACGGCTGTCAAGCAATGGACTTAACTGTAAGCCTTTCATAATATTTTCTGCGGGGGGGAAGAGAGCTTCGTGAATCATGCTGGTTCAGTCAAGTGGTTAAGAGAAAAGTAAGGGGACTAAAGAGGCAGAGACTGTAAAATAAAGAGACATTACTGGGACCTTGTAGGATAAGAACTGGATATATGGCTGAAATGGAGTATATAGCGGGAGAAGAGGAGGAGTCAGAGGACCAAATGACTATGGAACAATTCTTAAAAGCTTTGAGGGAAACAGTCCTAGAAGCAGTTCAGAGTGGTTGTGAACAAGCACGTAAAGAAATACTGGGAAAGCTACATAAGACAGAAAATGAAATGGGAGAAGAAGATCAGGAACAAAATAATGTTAAGGAGGCTTTATGAGGAGGATCAAAAGGAGAAGAGAGAGAGTGATAAAGAAGAAAAGTCTGGTGAAACTCAGGTGGTGGATTGTGTGGAAATAAAATGCCTACCAACAGAAAAGACAAAGGAGAGACCAAATAAAAAACCAACTAGAGTCAAGTTCAGACAGAGGAAAGGATTGCAAAAGAGAAGTAAACAGAGACCCGGAACTGGAAATAGGAGAGAGGAAAGGATCAAGAGATGCAAGGAACGGAAATGGGAAAGTAAAAGAGACGATAAGTTATGGAAAAAAGGAAGGTTGGGAAGAAGGACGAGATCTGGAGGTCAAGGGAGCTATAAAGAACGAAGTCACCAAGAAGGGATGAGGCAGAGGAAAAGAAAGCAGATGCGAAAGGAAAAAAATAAATTATATTAAAAAACGAGGAAATTAGACTTCTTCAGATATAGGAATAATTGGGATACTACCTAAGAATTGATTTATTTACTTCTTGAATTATAGGTGGAATGTTTATTTAGTTATATTAGTATTTAGTGTTATCAATTGTTATTATTTTATAAGGGGACGGTGGAAAAGGGTAAAATCAATTGGTTGGGAATTAAGGGAAAATAAAGATGGAATATGAATTAAAGGGGTTAAAAACGGGATAGGAAGAAATCTTATTTTGTTTTTGTTTTTCATAATGAATTTAGAATTATGCTATAGGGAAGTTGAAATGAATTTAAAGGCTTTGTATAAATAGTAATGGTTCTATTGTGTGTTATAAAAATTGGTGGAAAGGGTTAGATAGTTGAAAAATTATATTTGATGAATTTTATAGGTTTGGAATGGCTTGGAAGACTAGATTTGAAAGCAAGGCGAATAGGGCAAAAATCATTGATTTATAGGTCTGTCTAAAATACATAGTAAACTGATTAATCCCTGATAGGAAATAGTAAAGATAATGATGGTGACATGGAAGGTGTAGCGAGGTTTAGAGATATGAGATAGGAGGAGGACTGTGGTAGTGTTTTGAGTAAGCGATATAATAGGGCGGTGGTTGTGATGATGGAGGTAGATATGTTTTGCTAAAACAAGGCTAAGAATGTAGTCTAAAGGATAAAGAAGGCAAGGGAAATGAAGATAAGTACATTTGGGGTAGGAATGTGATATACAAATATTAATAAAATGTGAAGTTAAGGGTAACAAGAGAGCAAGAGAATATGAATATATACACACATATATACACACATATATACACACACCGTATTTTCCGGTGTATAAGACAACTTTTTAACCCAGGGAAATCTTCTCAGAAGTGGGGGGTCGTCTTATACGCCGGTAAATATGGTAGTTTTCTTTCAGCAGCTTTGTGTTAAAAAACTGTCTCGGATCCGCCACATACGCCATACAGTTGCTATTTCCTCCAGCGAATGTGAAAGGGGATTTTCCCAGATGAATTTGATTGTTACTCCAGAAAGGTCCTCCTTGAAAGTCAAGACTATAACATCCTTATTATTCATAAGAATTGTTGGACCTCCTCTTAAAAGCTTTGATCCAACAAAGTTTGTGAAGACCTGGTTGCTTCAAGGTCATCGTTCAGCTTCGGACCCCCAAAGTAGGACCCAAAAAACCCCCGAGGAGGAGTCTGATCACAGGATTGAACTTTGGAAAACCCTGTGCTGCTGAGGTTAGTTGTTCTCTATGTGCACACTGTTCTACAGCAAAGTCTGCTGTCTTTCCCTTTTTGTAATGATTGTTGGATCTCCTTTAACAGATTGTGCAACCTTCTTTAAAAGAGCTGCAAAAAAGGGGGAAAGCGTGCAGGGATGTTGCTGCTTCAAATCAATTCTTCATCACTGGATGTCCAAGCCCCCAAGGATGATTGAGGAAGTTGGTGACATCTCCAAAGTCTGGCACATCCAGCTCCTTCAAAGTTGAGTAAAAGTTTGAAGTCAAAATTCACTATGTGAACTTTTAACTAGAATTTGTTTTATTTA
>NW_015174853.1:895410-947445 GCF_001447785.1 Gekko japonicus
TGGCACCTTTCCCTGTCTTTTTTTGCCTTGTGGTATTCTGCTTGTGGTGTGAGCTGTCTTCTTTGTGATGTGGCATGATTGTGTTATTGGGTTTGTTTCTTTTGAAGGGGAAGTGATGTGTTGTGAGTGAGGACATATTTTACCTCAGAATACAGTAGGTTCCATATGCAACTGGCAATTCCAACTGCCTTGCTTGGGGGGGGGGAGTTTGAGGTGTGGAATGGAGTGAAGTCCAATCAGCTTCCATATGCAAAAGACCTTGAAATGCTGGGCGGGACTGCACAAAGCAGCGAGTCAACCCAGCCAGCGTCTTCTGACTGACAGTTCTTGCGGCCAAACACTAAAGGTGTGCATTTTGGAACGTTGGAGCCCACTATGGCTTTATATATAAGGGAGAGATAAACAGCATATGTTCCTATAATGTTTGAAAGAACCAACAGAATGTCGTAGGAGGGGCAAGGATTGATTAAGGAGAATATATCTTAATAACAAGTTTAAATTATGTTGCATATCACTGAATGAATTGATATGAATTATTAGTATGACAGCATGAGGTTCATTAAGGTGAAAGATTTAGAGGCTTTTATTCAATGCTGTTATATAGGTAAGATAGTAAGATCAAGATTAAGAGCATAATGTTGTATATGATGGGCAATTGATAAGCTGTCCTGTGCTGTTGGTGAAGTGAGGTATGGGAAGTGCGAAAGTAAATTTGCTGTTGAAGTGATATGTAAATGTAATAGGTGTGTAATATAAAAACCCAATAAATATACTTACAAAAAATGTTTTAGTTTGGTGCAATATATATTTCTTTATCCTTACAATCTGACACAGAAATGATTGCTTACCTTTGTTAGCTGCAAAAAGCATTTTAGCAGAGATGTCAGTACACAGAGCTGTCAAAGGAATTGGAGGATGTTTTGTGAAAGGTAAAATTTCTCTCAGTAGATCCCCCTACGCAAACAAGAACATACCAATGCAGCATTTTTGATTGTGGGGTTTGGAGGATTAATGAATCATATTGGTCTACTTTATCATACCTCAAATGTTTATATATGAGTAAATGCTGCCAGACGCCCACCAGGGATGGGGGAACCCCTGCTTTTGCGGGGCACTTCCCTGCTGCTAGCGAGCTGGCCAGTGGAGAGAAGCCTGCCCCCAACTGGCCTGAAAGTGATGTGATGACATCACCTGGAAGTGACATCATCACATTGCACGGCGACGCTCTAGTTTTTTGGCAAAACCCTATGGTAAAATTGGCTACAAAACCATAGAGTTTTGCCCAAAAACTAGAGCGTCAACCCCCCGACGGTGATGAAATGATGACATCACATCCAGGTGACGTCACTGAATCGCACGTGTGGCAGAAGATCTCAGAGAGGACCAGGGATTCCCCTGTCAGCTGCCAGGTAGGACTTGTCAACCCTATCTCCAGTGTCTCAAACAGAGGTATCTCCCTGGGTTGTCACATAAGACCCTTTTAATCTGAAGAAGTTAGAAATTGAACCTGGGAGCATCGAAATGCAAAACATATGCCTGTCACAGAGCCTTAGTTAAGTGCCGAATGACCAACAAGCATCTGCATTCTCACAACCCAGGAATTAGAAATCAGGAGCTCAACACAGTGAAAACAAATTTCACCTAGGTACAAAGATCCTGCATTGGTAGTCATTTGTGAGTAGGTAGGGTCACTGCTTGGGTTGCCAATCTCCAGGTGGTGGCTCGAGATCTCCTTGGATTACAACTGATTTCCAGGTGACAGAGATCAGTTCACTTGGAGAAAATTGCCACTTCGGTTACCAATCTCCAGGTGGTGGCTCGAGATCTCCTTGGATTACAACTGATTTCCAGGTGACAGAGATCAGTTCACTTGGAGAAAATTGCCACTTCGGAAAGTGGACTCTTTGGCATTATACCTCATCGTAGTCCCTCACCTCCCAAAACCCTGCTGTCCTCAGGCTCCACCTCCAAATCTCCAGGTATTTCTCAGCTCAGAGCTAGCAACTTTAGTCACTGCAGATACTAGGGTCAGCTCCCAGCCCATGCAACTCACTGATCTATAGCTGTGATGGCTCACCACGTGAGGTAGCAGCATAGAGATCTATATGTTCCTGGTTGTAACCATCATAGATATTACTCCTATGACTCTTCCTAAGTAAATCCATATTTGGGGAAGATTAATGTGTTTCAAGTTATAAAGGCATTTTTAAAGCCTTCCTGTATTTTCACTAGTCTAAATTTCTGTTTACCCTTTGAGCAAAGATTAATGTGTAAATATCTAAGATCTGGGATAAACTGAAAATGTTAAAATTGACATATTATATACATGTTAAACCTTTTTTTAATGCTGAAAGCCTAAAGCCAAACTTATTTCTCAGAAATTAAGATAAAGTAGACAGAGGAAGTTACAGTGCCATCCCAGGCAGAGTTGTATCCTTCTAAAACTTCTAAAAAGTCAATTGGTTTGGAATGGTGTAATTCCTCTTATGATGGTACTGTTAACCATTTAACATTGTATCCCTTAACAATCAATAAATGCCACAGCATCAAATCTGTACTAGCAGTGAAATCCACTTTTGCTATCATGGATCAAACATTCACTGGCTTTTCAGGAGCCTACAGTAGTATCCTGTCCCTATCTAACAGGGCAATCATTTATGTTGCATTATGGAAGTGCTATTACAGACACACTGATACCTTCGAAAAACCAAAGGTTTTTCTTGCCAGTTCATATTCAGTGTTGGGTTCCCAAGCATCGAGAATAAATCCACGTTTTAAACAGCAAGATTTTATTTCAAAGCATTGGCAAGACACTCAAACACGTTCTTTGTTAGAACTGAACACAAACGGTGGGGTCAAACATAATAAAGGGGTTTGAAGGAAACACAGAACCAATGGGTCACTTTCCCGCTGGCGGGCAAAAGGAAACGGTTGCGCGCTCATTCCCTGAGAACCGAGTTATCTCTAGACATAATACAGGTGCAGTTCTCAGACACTAAAAGCAACAAGCCGGCATTCAAGCGTACTCCCACCTCGTATCCTCCAGTTATCAGTCTTAGGCATTACAGCAGAATAACATACATGCTAGCAAGAGAGGGGGAAGGGTTGGAACAACTGTACACTGACCAGGAACACAGAACACCATGGCAGCTTGCTGACATTCAGCTATTGCTACTGTTGTGCTAATGCCCACTTCAAAACAGCATCAAGCTATCACCACTCTTGTTCTGTACGTGGACCACCTCTAGGGGTCCGCGGACAGGCCAGAGCTTGGATCCGAAAACAAAGGAAACTTCGGATCCTGGATTCCCCAGCCCCAACCAATAGCCACCTTGGCGGGACATTCAAACCCTCCAATGAGAGGGGGAGGGTTGCTGGTGGATATGGATATAGTTGGCCCCGTGGCCGTTAGTCTTTAGTCTTGTCTATGTGAAGTACAATAAACGTGTGCTACAGCATGTCGTTGTCCGAGTCCTCCATGTGGCGAACCCAGTACTTTTCAACTCTAATGGTTACTGCTGAACTGTGGGGCCAGCGTTTATGCCCACAATCAGACCAAGGGCATATATCTGAGTACCCCTATTGCTGCAATCTGGGGCTCCGCCTCCTTCCAAAGTTATCTTTGTGTCATGGAAGCTGCAGCAACACGGCTCCTTCCTGATCTACTAATATCAGAAACCTCAGTCCTGTGGGGAGCATTCCATGATTGCATCCTGACTCCTGAGAACTGGGGCAGCTAAAGTAAAGTTGGAAGGGCTCCTTAGATGCTTATGAAGTTCATGTAATTGGACTATTATGTAGTATAAAGTATGTGTTGTCCTTTTTGCCTTGTCCTTTTTCCCTTTTTTAAAAAAATAGCAAAAATGGAAATAGTTTCACGTTTTTCTCTAAGAATGGAGAAGGGTGGTGACAGGAGAAATGGAAGATACAGAAGAATCCTTCTTATATGCTCATTGAACACCTTGTCTCACACAAGCCTAGCCATGCAAAAGATCCTACCTTTATAGTCCAGAGATAAATGCAACCATCTTCATGAGCAGAGGCAAGGACAGGAATGTGTTTCTGTTCTACTCCAGCTTCTAATACATTGAGTAATCCCTTGTTCTCCAAGTTAGGTGAATCTGGTAGTTTTGTTAATTCTTGGCTTACCGCTTTGGAATTGGAATAGAATTCATTGTTACTTTCTCACCACAGTTCTAATGTTTTCCCCCCTTTTAACATAAAAGCCATTCTGCCACATCCAGAAGTAAATATTGAATCATTACCTGGAGTATTTGCTGCAATGGATGGCTCATTTTTAACACCTTCCTGAAATCATACAATAACACATACATTATATTAGAAATTTGGAAATCAGACAATGTACATGTGGAGATAGAATCCTTCAGTCACTGATATTTTAAGAAAAAGCACTTCCCAGGAATGCTGACAAGGGCACACTGTTCCAGTTGCCGAATAATTTTTTTTAACAATTCTGCACTTACAAAACTTTGGGGAAATGAGAATCTACATAAGGAATCTACAAGGAATAGGCAGTATTTGGGGGAAATGTGTCAGAATGTAATGAAATGAGAAAAAGTTGAGAAATATGTCCACAAAACTATGAAAAGAAGGGTCACTTGGAGGTCCTCTGGGCCCCAGAGTCAGTGAAAATTGAAATGCTGGCTCTCTACATGCCGAATATCAGCTTGCACCAGTAATTTCTCTGTTTCAAAATGACTCATCTACATAAAATGAACAACACTTCACAGCACAGGCCAAAAATATACAAAAGTCAGCTTGTACTTTTAACAGAGCATCTGCTTCTGGGGATGTTGAGAAAACAGAGTGAAGTATCATGTGTCCCTGATTCATTTTTCTATTACACTTGCATCCCCATTATTATACGTTTTACAAAGCCTCCATTACTTGTTACACAAAAGTGGCTACAGAGTAATCTCTGTCCAGTGTCACTATAATTAGAATTATTTGAGAATATTTCCACAGACCCATCCTGTACCCTCTGCTGGTGTTCTTTAAAACACCATGTTTGTAGATAGGAGGACTTTGTGTCAGTGTTCCGAGGGTCTTGGGATAGGAGTGGGTCATGCAGGACGTCCAGGACGACAGCCAAACCTTAAAGTCCAGGGGTCGCCTCAGACTAGGTCTCTCAGTTACTTCACTCGAGAGATTCCCAGTTGGGTTCGGGCCGACAGGTGCGAGTGGATTCGACCTTCCTGGTCCGCAGCTCCCTCCTCTCCGCCTCCTTTCCCGAACGCCCACCAGTCCTTCTCAGCTTCCACCTGTGGTTCTCTTTATTTGGTGTAGCTGTCTCACCTGCGTCCCCCACTGCCCACTCCTTAAAGGCATATAGCCATGCTAGTAAACTCCCCTGCGTTCTCCCACCCATCTCTTTGCCTCCCAGCCCCTTGCTGCGTTGCCCAGTCTCCTGAGTGCTCTGCTCTTCCTCCTTTTCCAGCTGGGCATCCTCTGCTAGGCCATCCGGCCAGGATTCCAGGACCTCCTGGGAAGGGTCCTACTCCTTGCTTAGCTGGCTGTCGACTGCTGAAGGGGATGCATCCAGCGTAGGCAGGAGGGGCTCACCCTTTACCTCCTGACACTTTGGTATATTGATTTATGGGAAATGATTTGTTCAGATTTGCTACAGATAATTTAGGAGCATGTACCTATCTTTATGCTGGGAGAAATTAAAACTAATTTAAGGGTCAGGCATGTTGATCTCATAGAATGTTCAATACTAATCAGTCCAATCTTATGCAGTTCTATATGTTCATTTTGTGCAATCTGTATTTTCAATAAAAATCATAGACATATACTCACATACATTATACGCTAAAGAAACAGAATAAAGCAGAGTAACAGCAGACTGAGTAATCAAATATGGCTTTTACATTTCCAGATCTATATGAATATAATTGAAGTAAGAGCTTTTATATATGTAACATCTACAAAAAAATTAACTAGACTTCCACTCTCCGATAATCAGTCTTGAAAAAGTTTCCAATTTAATTATCTCAGTGAGATAACAGGACCATAAATAATTATCAAATGTTCAGTGAGAGCCAGATTACGGGGGAGGGGGGAAAGGTAAACACCCATTTACATTCTTTACTTAGTTTCCTCCATCTTTCTTTAAAGATTTCTCTATTTTGTTCTGGTACCATATTTTGACTGTGATCCTGTTTAAAACATTCTCTCTCTGTCTGTTAGGTGCTACAAGACTTCTGTTTATTTTGTATGAATGATTCCTGCAGTGTTTTCTGTCATGCAGGTGGTGCCCAGCTGTTTCTCTCATGCATAGGCAGGGCTACCTATTGGCCAAATAACCTGGCCCAATTCTGTCCCTTGAACAAAGAGCTGGTATGCAACAATGAGAGGAAGATTTTTTTAATAGAATGGATTAAATATTGCCTATGCAAAAGTTGGCTATTCTCCTTCAAAGGATGTTTGTGTTTGTGTTTCTTTCATCTTTATTGCTGGAAATGCTGTTGGTGTGCAGTTTAAAACAACACATAAATATCCAGGCCTGTAGCCAGGATTTCTTAAATTGGAGGGCCATTAAATAATTCAGGGAGCACTGAAAGTAAAATAAAAGGGTGTTTTTAAAAAAAACCTAGAAGCCTAGCACCACAGAGCTGACCTCTGCTGGTGCTCTGGCTCAGCACCCAGGCACAGGGAGAAGAGGAGGCACAGGAAGAAGGAGAGGCAGAAGAGGAGGAGGAAGAGGTGCCCTGGCCCTGCCCCACTGGCTTCTGAGCCCACCAAAAGTTCCTGCCAACCCCACCTTGCCTGCCGGCCCGCCTGCCTAATTACCTTGCGCCGCTTACTCTCCTGGGAGCCCCGTGCCACTGTTGTTGCCAGCTCGTGACTCCCAGACCCTCCCTACAACATGCCCTGGAAGCCAGGGGCTGCAGAGTTAGCATCCACCGGTGCTCCAGCTGGGCACCCAGGCATAGGAGGAGGAGGCAGAAGAGGACGTTGAGGCACCCCAGCACTGCCAGCCTCTGAGCACTGCCAAAGGTTTCTGTGGGTCCCACCTCGCCTGCTGGCCTGCCCACCTCACACCGCTTCCTCACCTGGGAGCCCTGTGCTGCCACCAGCTCATGACCCCCAGCCCAGCCTCCCCCCCCCCAACTGCCAGCCTGGGATGGAGCTGGCAGAGCTGCTGGCAGGGAGGGAAGCGGTGGCAGTGGCGCAGGGAGTCCTCAGAACAGCCCAGAGAGTCAGGGGGCCTGGGATAGGTAGGAAGTAGTGGGGCCTCGGAAGGAAATCAGGGGGCCAGGTCCTGGGAGGCCCCACTGTAGCTACGGGCCTGTGAATATCAGCTCTATAACATTCCTGGCTCCTGCGTGTTTTCTTATTTGAGTTTAAGAAAATAACCTTTGGGTGCCTCCTTTCCCATCTTAACTGAGAATCACAGAATCAGACTCTTCCGTGGTGCAAACATAAAATCTTAATCAGGATTCTTGGCAGTCACTGAAACTGAAATGGAGACATACCCTCTTTATGCTTAAGTTGCTGCTGTCGCCTTCTGTGTCCTGTGTAGGAGTTTCATCGCTCTGAGGCTCTGAACTGTAGGTGGAGGACTGACTTAGTTGCCTGCATGGAAGACAGCAGCCAGGCGGCCCAGAATGTTAAGAGGTTAAAAACAGTATTGTGGTCCTAGTGCTAAAACGGGTGAGGAGACAGTGAGGCAACCACCCATTCCCAGTAATGCAAGAAACAACAGACAACCTTCTGGATTGAAAATGGCCACAACTTTATTGGTTACAGTAGCTGTAAGAGCCTTGGCACAGCGTGGAGCAATGGATCCAGGCATTGGCCAACCTGCCTGCCAGCCCATGTACCATGGGATGGCAGGATGCAAGAATTCCATATGGGCGCAGGCCAATGCATGGTCTCCTCCGCCACTTCAGAGTGAGGGTGCCTTGATAGCCCCTGAGCTGGGCATGTCCCCTGTAAGGTCTCACCCTAAACTCCCTTAAGGGGATCCCCAAATATGGCAGAAACAGGCCCGCAGGCTGCCTTCCCCCTGAAAATGGATGCTGATACCACCCGATGCAGTTGTGACAGAGAAAAAGGGGCCAAGAAAAAAACCAAGCCAAACAAGCACCTGAAATAACACATTGGTGACTCTAAAAACAAAGGGAGGGGTGGATAGGAAAAGCCACGAGGTTGACTGGGCCAGGCAGCACAACGGGGCCCTTTTAACACAGCCAGGTGGACCAGAAGGAAAACTCCCTCTGTGAGGTCTGCTGGCCTGGGTTCCTGCCCCTGTGGCCCTGCCAGCTGATCCTGTTTGGCTAGGCTGAGGGGAAGTCTGGGGAGCCCATGTAGCTGTGTAGAACTCCCCAGCCATTACTCAGCTGCACTGCTGGCCCTAGATGGCCTGAACACTGCTGGATTGCCTCTCTCCTCAACCCAGCAGGCCCACAAATGGGGCCCAGGTAAGTCTGGGGCCTTAGCTTAGAGGACGCTAAACACAACTAAGAGCTGCAGATTCATAAAGAATACCTTTATGATCTTGCAAACCATATTCTTTTTTAACACATCTGTAACAGATTAATACTTTCTAATACATTTTAAATATCTTTATAAGAGGAGAAAAATGTGGAGCTTTAAGGAAAAAGGATTGACTTCATCATGCAGAGCTAGATTTGAATCTAATAGCAGTTTAGAGACCAAGAAGATCTTCAAGGTAGAAGCTTTTGAGAGCTAGGGTTGCCAGGTTCTACCTGTAGCTGCAGCGGGAGAGTCCTGGCCCTCTTTGGGACTTCTCCGGCACACGCACCGTGATGACATAACCTGGAGGTGACGTCATCATGTCAGGCATGTTGGGGGTGGGACCACTATCATTTGAGGGGAAACCGTAGACTTTTCCCTCTAATGATAGAGCATCCCCCCTGCAACATGCCCGGCGCACAATGATATCACCTCCAGGTGATATCATCACGCTGGGCATATTGCTGCGATCCTGGCACTTTGGGGGTGGGGTTCCCCCTGGTGGCCCAATATGGGCTGGTGGGTGTGGCCCATTGAGCAGCCACCCCCCCCCCGGGGGGACCTGACAACCCTACTGAGAGCCAAAGCTCCCTTCATCAGATACTCAGGGAACTTTGACTCTCAAAAGGTCATACCCCAAAAATCATGGCTCCCGCCATGACGACTGTTGAAATGGCAGTCATTGGACGAATCTTTGGCCCCTCTCCTGGGAGCAGCAGGCGCATGAGAGAGGATACAGCAGCTGCGATGGTGAGGGAGTACCTTTCAGAACCGGACAAGTCGCAGGCAACCTGTCCACTGAGCTACTGGGCCACGAAGGAGGAA
This sequence comes from Gekko japonicus, assembly GCF_001447785.1. NCBI lineage: Eukaryota > Metazoa > Chordata > Lepidosauria > Squamata > Gekkonidae > Gekko > Gekko japonicus. Next base: position 904,738 of record NW_015174853.1, read on the forward strand.
GTCTGGCTGGACCTCTCTGCCGTGGCCCAGAAGCTGCTCTCATGAGTACCTTTCGGAACCCTACAAGTCGCAGGCAACCTGTCCACTGAGCTACTGGGCCATGAAGGAGGCAGTCTGGCTGGACCTCTCTGCCGTGGCCCAGAAGCTCCTCTCATGCCCTCCAACAAGCGTGCAGAGTGAGAGCGGTTGTTAGCTCGCATCGCTCACGCCTGCTCCCCTGGTCAGTTGAGCAGTTGGTCTTCCTGAAGGTCAACTTGCCACTGTTCGGTTTCCCGGTCCTAGACTTTGAGGGTGATTGAAGTGAGCAGACATACTTGTGCTTGCATCCCCTCCCGGTCTCTGCTGGGAAGCTGGGTTACAATGCTCTTCCCATGATTAAAACTAGAGAGGCTATGGAGAAGTAGCAGCCAGGGCCATTACCATTTTCATTGGCACAGAAATGCCCCACCAATCTCCCCACTTCCATCCATCCCACCTGCAGCATATATACCTCTACAGAACCCTGGTAGCTGTGCAGTGCAGGGTGATGTTGAGGGTGGTACACGTATGCACCTAAGTTACACTACCAGCCACCCCAAACCAAAATTGCATGCTGAAATTAAAACAGCAGCACAAAAATTGTTCCCCATATGAACAAGGTAGAGTAGGGTAGATGCCAAGCAGCCTCCAGACAGAAACCAGCAGAACCCACAGGAGCACCATAAATAATAATGAATGTAAAGGAATGTTAACTGAAAAAATAATTTTCTTTTGCAGGGGTGAGGTGGGAAAGGGAGAGCCTGTGATGAAGGGCAGCTGCTGCACCTAGGCTAAGCCTCCTCCACTGTGGCAGGTAGTGATGGCTGGTGTACTACTGCTAAGAGAGGAGGACCAGTGGACAGACAGACACTACCCCCTCCCTCTCCCTTTCTGAGGCATTAGTGGGCAGGGCTTCTTGTGGTGGTGGTTTCTTAACAGGTTCTGCTGCTGACCTGGCAAACATGCCCCCACGGTTTATGCTGCAGAGAGTATTCCCCTAATACAGTTACTTGGGAATATGCACCATTGGGATAAATTGAATTCTCAATAAATACGAGCAAAATAAATTCCCAGATAGTGGAGAGCATCAGCACTGAAAATCAGGGCTTAGTATGTGGCTGGCTTTATCTAACATCATTTAAGTCCTACGAATTATAGCCACAAGTAGTAGCAAATAAGAAAAATTAAACTGTGCCAAAGAAGTTAACTGCCTCCTGGGATTTATTACTGTGAAAACCTGAAACAATGTACTTCTTCAAGCACAGCCTTTGCTTTCCTAGTGTAAGGCTGCAGAGTTTGGTGGGATGAGTATCAAAGGCAAAGCTGTAGGTCACTTTTCCTAACCTAGGAGAGCCTCCTAAGACAGTGGACATAACACACACCTGTTATACAATTTACCTACCTCACAGAAAGAGCACTTCGATAGAGGAACAGTAGCATATTGATTCCAAGTACGTCAGAGCCATCTGTTTCAACAGCCTGGCCAGCTTTGAATCTGGAAATAAAGATTTTTTTCTGTAATTTTTCCACACTCATTTGATAAAATGCACATTTCTCCTGCACGGAATCGAAGGGCTGTGATAAACAGCCTGCTTCTGTATTACACTTTAAAATTTGAGCACATATAGTTTGTGTATAAGAAAACATGCAAATGACTCAACCTAAAAGGCCCATGTACTGCCCCATAGGGCTTCTGGAATCTCACTGCATATTATTCCAAGTTCACATGGCTTTCGATTGAGAAAGAGCATATTTGTGTCCATAGTTTTAAAACATAAACTGAGGCACAATCCAGAGAGAATTAATTTGTAATCATTTCTACTTTCCAAGGCACATAATTCAGATTTAGTTGCAGTAAAAGTTCCCTGAATTTTACAGTTATGAACCTTTCCCCCTTAGGTGGAGATTGTCAACGGGCCAGAAGAAAAGTGTCCTGTCCCTTTAACAGAGATTTAGGTGTTTTCCACATGAGGACAAACATGTATAGTTTCCCCATTACTGCCCAGCTGCCATTACAGTGCAGGGGCAGCGGGGATTCCACAGGCAGGTTTTCCCATTGTTTCCTGCCCTGGCCCCATAGCATCACCCCTGGGGGCTTAGTTTTTTTAAAGGTTATTTAATATTGTTCTATTAATATAATGTTCTAACCGTATGTGTAACAGGTTCTCTGATTCCCAGACTTCATTTTTAACAAGCAAGTCTCTAGTCCCTTTCATTGCCTTTCATCTTGTATCTCTCCAACAAAAGGTGCCAGAGACGTACTTTAAAAAGATGAAAGCTGGGAATTCAGAGAGCCTGTTACACATTGTTAGGCTGCCATGTGGGTGGGCCCAGGTAAATCTAAACTTTCCTGCCCCCAGTGCCGGATTTATACATAAGCTAAATAAGCTACAGCTTAGGGCCTCGCAATCTGCTGGGGCCTCGAATAAAAACACAATATAAAAAATGATTTCAAATATTAAAAAGGTGTATATATTTTAAATTTTTCTGAGACCAGCTGATGTGATTTAAAACAGTAGGGGGCCTCTGGGTTTTGTATAGCTTAGGGCCTCAGCAAGTCTAAATCCGGCCCTGCCTGCCCCCATGGCAGCCATCCAGGCATTGCTGCAATCTTTCAGAAACCTTTAGAGCAAAGCAGGTCTTAGGGTTGCCAGGTCCCAGCGGGGGGATTTGGGGGGTGGGGCCAGGAGGGAGTGGGTCCATCCCCAATGTGATGACATCATGCAGCATGACATCGTGTTGGTGATACAGCACCCCATGAGCACACCGCCCACTTTCCCCCAACCAAACTTCAGAGGGAACCTTCCCTTTAAATGGTTGGGAAAAGCCAGGCACAGTGCACATCTGCCCTGTAAGCTGCAAATTCACCACTTGCAGGGCAGGCGCACATGGCCCCCACTTGAAAAGAGTGGGTGCCCCACGTGCCTGCCCTTTAGGCTGCGAATTTGCCACTTGCAGGGCAGGAGTGAGTGGCCCCTGCTTGAAAAGAGTGGGTGCCCCCGTCTGCCTGCCCTGCAAGATGCATATTCAAGGCTTATGGATCAGGCACACAGAGTGCCTGCTCTTTTAAAGCAGGGCTGCAGATGACCGTTGGGGGTGGGCTTACCCCCTCTCGCCAACTGGCCGGTGTCTAGGGGGAGCCCCCAAAATCAGGGGGTCCTCTGCCCCCACCTGGGGACTGGCATCCCTAGCAGGCCTTAATGGGTGTAAATGGGCAGCTGAAGCTTTTAATGGCATTTAGGAAAATAACATCACCTGTTAAATTACATTCCATTAAGTCTCTATTAAAGGACAGGACACTTTTTTCTCCAGGCAACTCTGAATCCAACTAATTTGAGTTCCATGCATCTAGCAGGACACTCTCTGGGGCCCATTCTGCATCTAGCATTTGCTCCATTGTTTTTCCAAACCCACACTGGAACAGAAAAAGATGCAGCTCAAAACCACATTCAGATACCTTGGGCCATTGGCTACTGACTGCAAAGTCACCCCTCAGTGGCCATAAAATGGGGAAAAAAGGGGTCAGGAGGGAAGAGTGGAGCACAGATTTAGGCGTCTGCTGCCATCACCGGCGATGCCACGTCCCCTGGTCTTAATTTAAAAAACAAACAAACCATTTATGTGAAAATTGTGCTTGTACTTCTAGATCATATTTTGTCCTTGAGAAATTGGTCTCTTACTCTTTGGAGAGAAGGGTTAGAAAAGATTCGTGCTTTTCCAGACAAAGGGTAGATGTAAGGAAGGTGAAAAGGGTAGGGTCAATTGTCCATGACCTTTCTTGGGAAACCTAACTGGCATTTCCAGGGGACTTTTAACCTGAGGTTGACTAAGGGCCATGCTGTTCCCTTGGAAAGCACCTGTGTTTATATAAGCATCCCTTGAAGCAGGAAAGGATGTGTTTATGTATGCTAGGATAAGTAGACTAAGGATGAGGGCAAGTAATGTCTTCTGCCTGTAGTGCAAAATTTTGAGATATTGCCTAGGAAGCTACCCCAGCGAGAAAATAGTCCAATTGTACCTCATGACATGGTACCAGCTAAATATTCTCTCCCATTACCTGCACTGTGGTACAATTATGTGGCAGCTGTGTCCAGAGGGAAGTACTTAATACCCTTGTTGGCTTGAGTAAAGGCAGTAGGGCCAGCAACAGTGGCTCATTGTCACAAAAGCAAACCCTAGGGCAGGCAGTGTCAGTCCTGAACTGGTGCCTGAGCTCTGTGATGGACCACAGAGCTTGAACAATCTCAAACCCAATCCAAACATAATGGAATGAGTGAGAGTGGGCAAATTTAGAAGGAGACAACCTGTTTGGGGTGGGGGTTAGAGTCTCTTTGAATAAGGTTCGCAGTTTGGGAATACTGTTGGACCCAGCTTTGCTCCAGGATTCCCAGGTACTAGATTGCAGCTCAGAATATACAAGGTCTATTGTGCAGCCTTATGAAGATCAGAAGATCACCCTACAGGGGGACAGCTGAAGGACTGCTAGTTAGCATAGCTAGATTAGGGACACCCACATTTTCAAATTATTTCCTTCCTGTTTCCTGATTGGCTCTTCTGAAGATTTCCTGGTCCTGCAGAGCTTCTGTTGTTGTTCCTCCTTCATCAGGTAGTTTAGACAGTTAAGGTTCTCTCTCTCCTGTGTTCCAAAGCAGTTTGTTCTCCCTTAATAAACCTACACATTTTTCTCTAAACACTCAGTGCTCCCCTTCCTTTGCGTGTTTAAACTCTGCCAGCACTACTAACTCCAGCTGGTTAGCCATCTGGGCCTTCTGCAGAAAGACAAAGAGCTGGTTGCTGCCATTGATGTCCCAGTGACCTCTCGTTTAATAGAGGTCTGCATTTGGCAGTGAATGGAGGCAATCAGAAACTGGCAAGTGTTTTCATAGATAGAATCATAGAATGTTAGAGTTGGAAGGCACCTTGCAGCTCATCTAGTCCAACCCCCTGCACTCTGCAGGAGCACTTTTTTTGCTCCACTTGCGCACTGATATTAAGTATTAGTTGGCAAAATCACAGAATACCTATATTAAAACAACCTCAAAAGCTACCAGTATTTTTCCAGGCCCAATTCAACATAGCGGTTTTGGCCTATAAAGCCCTGTTTTTCTTATGTATCTCAGGGAGTTTCCTGTATTAACCTCCCTGAAATTCAGGATTAGCTAGAGAAACCTTACTCCAGGGAACCAGGACAATCACAGTAGCACTTGCCCTCCCACAAGTGATAGTCCTGGCTCCCTCTCTACTGAGAGCCTGAAAGGGGGAAAATATCCTGTCCCTTTAGTAGAGGTTTGATGGATATTGTTTATCAGGTAATGTTATTTACCTCCATACCAGGAAAAGCTTCAGCTGCCAGCTATACTTGAGGAGGGGCTGTGGCTCAGTGGCAGAGCATCTGTTTTGAATGTAGAAGGTCATAGTTTCAATCCCTGGCATCTCCAATTAAATAGACCTGGTAGTAGAGGATGTGAAAGACCTCTGCCTGGGACCTTGGAGAGCCACTGCCAGTCTTGAGTAGACAGTATTGACCTTGATGGAGCAATGATTCGATTGTGTATAAAGCAGCTTCATGTGTGCCCATGTCTAAACATCAACCTCTATTAAAAGGACAGGGCATTTTTCTCCAGGCCTGTTGGCAACCCTATCTGGACATGGTAAAGACATGTATTCATTCAAAAAATCAAGGTTTGGATTTACTTCATTAATTCTGATTTTTCATCCCTGGTGGTTTTATTGCCCTGTTTATTGTTTAGGCTTTGATATGATTTTATATCATGATCTTAAAAATCTTTTTTTAGAAATGTTATTGTAATGATTACATGCTGTTCTCAAATTTTGTCTGGAAAGTGAGGTAGAACATTTGTGAGAATATGAGCCGACTCTCCTAACAATGGCATTTCCCACATAGAGTTTTATTCACTCTGTGGGCGCTTCTTGGCATCCTTTGTAACTTACATGTGTCTGGCGATGGCAGATTCGAAATCCCACATGATGATAGCACCATTTGCACTTGCAGTTGCTAACAAATTATACCCTTCAACTCTCAGCACATCAAAGCACTTCACTTTTGCTTCAGGTGGTAAAGGATTCTAGAGGATGCATAAAAAAAAGACTTATGAACCATGACAAGGCTGATGATTGAAATAATAATAGATATGAACTAAAGCAATTATACAGCACTTAAAACTAAACATTGTACATACATTTTAGGAGAGAGGCGTAAGAGTCCAGGAGCACCTTAAAGAGTAACAAAATTGGCGGTTGGGTATGAGCTTTCATCTGTCACTGCTCACTTCTTCAGTGATTCACGAAAGCTCATATCCTACCACAGATTTTGTTAGTCTTTAAGGTGCTCAAGTGGTTAAGACGCTGAACCACAGGCTGTGGAAGGTCGGTAGTTCAGCAGTTCGAGACCTGAGTGTGCCGCATGACGGAGTGAGCTCCCGTCTCTAGTTCCAGCTCCTGCCAACCTAGCAGTTCGAAAGCAAGACATTGCAAGTAGATAAATAGGTACCACTTCAGTGGGAAGGTAACAGCGTTCCATGTGCCTTGGTGTTTAGTCATGCCGGCCACATGACCACGGAAATGTCTTCAGATAGCGCTGGCTCTTCGGCTTTGAAACGGAGATGAACACCGCAACCCTAGAGTCGGACTCGACTGGCTTTAACAGGTACCTCATCTCTGCAGACACACACCGAAGAGCTGAGCACATGCCCTAAGAGGAAGAAAGCAGTGCACCCCTGACAGGTAAGCAGGGGCAGAGATCCAACAGCCTTGTATTGAGAGTCTGCACTCACCATTCCCTTCCTTATCACACCTACCCTGTTGTCAGGTTCTATAGTCAGATCACACCAGTGCCATAGCTTAGAACATGTTAGGGTGCACAGCATGGGGCTCTGTCTTCCACGCCCCTGATGTGCACACTTACAGCATGCAGCATTGCACCTTGATTGTGGGAAGGGAAAGCACAGAGCAGGCACTTAGCACTTACACCCACGGGAAAGAGGGAAAATGAACACTGATGCAGTTTGACTAATGTGTCTCTGTGAAGAACCCACACAGGTACCTCATCTCTGCAGACACACACCGAAGAGCTGAGCACATGCCCTAAGAGGAAGAAAGCAGTGCACCCCTGACAGGTAAGCAGGGGCAGAGATCCAACAGCCTTGTATTGAGAGTCTGCACTCACCATTCCCTTCCTTATCACACCTACCCTGTTGTCAGGTTCTATAGTCAGATCACACCACACAGCGCTTCATAAGAAGTATTCTGTTTATTGGTAGTTCATGACTATGACACTTGAACATTTTTTGTCAGGAATGACCCAAAGCAGCAGGTCACCCAAAGTTATAGTAGTTTCAAAGCCCCCCCCCAATACAAGCCGAAGCCAATAAGCATTGTGCATGGTCCCCCGCGCGTGGGAGAAAAGTGAGCAGGAGAAAAATGAGCCGTTTGTTCCCAGCAGGTCAGGAGCAGCTGGAACCCCAAGGTCAGAAAAGCAGACACAGATAACAACCCAGACAGGAGACATCGTTCGTGTACCAGGAAGGAGGGATCACTCCCCACACATTCCAAAGACATGGCAGTGTTAACTGACACCTGTGCACCACTTCAAAAATGTGGGCTTCGCAGCTAAGGCTAATGATGTGTGTGTATCCATCAGGCCACCCACCAGTATGCCCTCTGGCATGCAACTGGGGTGGTGTTCACCCAGGAGAATCTGCCCCGGAGTGCTGCCTATGATGGAGCGAGGCTGGCAGGGAAGCTGCAAGCCCCATATCAGGCTGGCAGCATGGTCTATTGCCAGGGCATCTCCTCCCGGCAGAGGACTAACTATGGCTGGGTCTTGGGCTGACTGACAGCTGTGCCTAGTGAAGCTGCTGGCCAAGCACCCATGGCCCCTGTTGTCTTGTAGGGTAGGAGGACTATGCAGCAGCACCCATGAATGGAATAGAGACAACTGAAGTGTTACTCCATTCAGGGGAAAGGGGTGGGATGGGTGCCCTGAAGGGGAATGCCAGCAAATAGAGCCCTCTCCATGGCACTATAGGCTCTGTTGCTGTCCCACAGGCATAGCTGTCTGTCATCATTACCTATGTCTTTCTTCTGCATATGTGCAGGTGGTGATCCAACAGGGAGGACAGCCGGGAGGACGACATTCCCAGTGCAGTATGGTCTGGCTGTGGTGACTGTTGTGGATCCTGCCGCTCTGCCATGGGGCTGCTATCTCACTGGTTCCAGCCTACCTGCTGTACCTTCAGGATGTCCAGACAGCCATCCATCTGCCATGTCTGCCCCACTCACAAGCACATCATGATAGAGGGCTCGCCCTATCTCCCTATGGCTCCATGGAGCAGCTTGCACTGGACAAAGGAGCTTTGCAGCTCTGCTCAGTGGGCCTCATTCCTACTTCCCAGCTGCTGTTCAATAAAGTCTGGAGTGTTCCAAAGCTGTGTCCTTGTCTGTTTGGTGTCAGGCAGTTGAGGCTTGCCCCTGACTCCTCCCACTTCCAGACCCCTCATGTTGTGTCCCATGTGATGTCACTGAATGACTTCCTCTGCACACATCTGAGGGAGTGGGCTCTGATTCATGGGAGGCTAATGCTGGGGTGTTTTTTTCACTCTTCACAGTGCCATTGGACTTCTGTTGTTTTCAGCTACAACAGACAGTCCCCACGTGCCTCCCACTCACATATGCTGCTGGCTGCGAAGTGCAGTTTGCCGGAGGGATGGGATGGGGGAGTTGTCTGAGGGGAACCATGTGCCCTTGCAAAGTGAGTCCCTGGATGGAGGGGGAGCTGGGATGCAAGGAGGGCTAGGACAACAGGTCCTTGTATGTGGTACAGAAGGTTTGTGAAAGGGTGTGACAGCCAAAATGTTAGTCCTGGGTGGCTCATCAGCTGGACTGTCCCCTCCTCTCCTTTTCAGTTAGCAGTGGGGGGATATTGCCTGCCCTCTCCCCATGTGGGGATTAAGACAGGGGCTTGGCCATGCTGCCTCAGTGCCTTTCACTAGGCCACACCTGATTTTGTGATGTTCCTTGCCCAGCTGCATATGGTTGGTGGTGACATCAGAGATGCAGTGGAATGCTCAATGCTTGATGAATTCCACCTTTGCAGGTTCCTGCTGGGCCCAGTGATTAGGGCACTCATCTTGTGTGTTGAGCCTGTGAGTTCAAGCCCTGCCTCTGTCTTGTGTTCTGCTGGCAAGTTGACCATGCTGTCACTTGGACACTCCATCTGACAGGTGGGAGGGTATGACGTCCAGGAGCTGTGGCTGCACTGGCTGGCATTGGTTGGCCGTGTCTGTGGCACTCAGATGGAAGTCATTGGCCACAGCTCCATGACTGGTGGGTGCTGCCAGAGCTGCTAGGGGCTGTGGTGTGCTCGCTATGGGTACATGCCTGGTGGGGGGCTCTTTTGTTCCCCTACCACCACAGAATGGTCACAGGGAGCCAACCAGCAGCTCTGCTAGTACACTAGTGGCCAGATGACACTGCCCATATATACCTGTCACATAATAAGATGCAGCCAGGCTCTAAAGCACTGGTTAAGCTACTTACAGGCTACCTGACCATTTGTAGAATTTAGAATTCTCTAAAGGTGTGAAAACACTTTTCACCTCCATATCTGCTTCAACAGGATCCTTCTCAGGCAATAGTTGAACATCTGGAAAAAATCCATTTGCTTTCCTGGTAATGGGGCTCAGTCTTAGGGGCATTAGTGGATTGCCTTGAAGTGCCAGTGACAGGGCTTCAGGAAGACTCCAGGTAATACACAGATTAGGTTCACCTTCATTACTCTAGAAGAACAAACACGTGAAGAATAGCAGGAAATATGCATTTGACAATTAAATTGCATGATTTATTTAATCAAATAAGTGGGATAAATTCTCAGGTTACTAACAGGTTTCTAATCTAGATTCAAGTGGTTAGCTGCATTGGTCTGAAGCAACAGAACGAAGTGCATGAAGTGTGCATGCACACGAAAGCTTATACCCAGAGTTAAACATAGTTGGTCTTAAAGGTGCCACTGAGGAGAGGGGGGGGGGAGATACATTTCTGTTGTACTGGGAGATGAGTGTTGTAGATGAACAATGCAAACAGCAGCCATAGTGCTGGTACCCAGTGTACATATTTGATGGCCCATGGCCTTTAGAGGACCTTGGGGGGCGGATGGAGAGATAAAACTATATAGGGAATACTCTGAAGCATCATTTGAGAGAATGGGAATCTCCCTGAAAACGCTGTATGTGTCCAAGCCAAACCAGAAAAGGATGAGAAGCAAAGATACAGATAAAAATCACGGACACTCTTTGAAACCAATACCATCTAAACAAACTGGATATCCTTTAATAAACCAACAACATATCTATAAATCTGTGGAACATTACTGTGGTAAACCAAACACAGTTCAATGTATGGTCTTTGTCAGTGGTCGCTTTATAAAATGTATAAATACTTGGTTTTTAATCCAATCCTCTTGACCTTTTCTGGTTTGGGTTGGTTTATGTGCTGCATGCAGGAGAAAGGTGGGGTATAAATGAATTAAATAAATAAATACCAGGCAGAGCTACCCTTCAAACTGCTCTCTTGCCGAGGCAGGCACAAAACTATCACTGCCCTCTCCCTGAGACAGAACTCAACTGAACTGTAGCTGTGCTTCCCTCCAACATTGCATCCCCCCTCTGAAAGGTGATTGGATTCTGGAACAGCACTCCCATTAGCCCAGCTGATTGGCTATTTATCCCTTCAGGGGCAGGACAGCCTCCTGTCTGCTATAGCAGGTAAGATGTTTTTATTTCAGAGGGCAACTGGCAGAGGGTAAATTGTTTTAGCAGACTGGGGTGTGTTTTTAACCTGTGCATTGTTTTTATCTTGATGATGGATTGTTATATTGTTTCTGTGTTTGTAAATTGTTGTTGATTTAATAACCTGACTTGAGATATGGTGGGATAGAAATATTTTATGTAAATAAATATCTTGACTTAAACAATGGACAAGGCAAAAGTGATTCCCACCAGCAACACTGAGGAATCATTTTATATTACCATGAAAAAACAGTCTTGGAAATCTTTTTTAAAGGATCTGTCACACTGGGATTATATATCTGAACTGGAGAAGTGAATAAAAAATAATGTCCAGATACTGGGCACCAGGGCTATTTTTGGGCAGGAACGCACAGGAACGGAGTTCCGGCTGGCTCCTGAGTTGGCCACGCCCAGCAGGAACTCATTAGCATAATAGGCCACACCCAACAGCAGAAACTCATTAGGACTGGCTACCGTAGGCGTGTGTGGCCTAACATGCAAAGGAGTTCCTGCTACAAAAAAGCCCTGGGTTTTGACAACAAACAAGGTAAACAGAATAACAAGCAAAAGGTGGGTGTGGCTGGATAACCACACTTCTGGTAACATGGGGGTGTGGCCTAATGTGCTAATGAGCTGTGCTGTCAGGGGTATGGCCCAATATGCTAATGAGTTCCTGCTGTTGGGTGTGGCCTATTATACTAATGAGTTCCTGCTGGGCTGGGGCACTGAATGCTTATGATATTCTAATAGCATGGCAAATATTTACATTGTTCCTTGAGGGTCCACGGCACTTTACAGTGTAACATTAACAAAAAGAATATTATCTGCTGTAGGGAAGTTACAATCCATGTTTCAGCAGAACACCAAAAGGAGGGAGGGGAATGCAGAGCCAAGAGTAACAGGATAAATAGGAGCAAATGCAGTTACATGCTGAGGGTTAGTTTCTCTTGACATCTTCAGGGTTAGCTCCTCTTGGGGAGGAGGCTTGAGGGATCATGCCAAAAGCCTCGCAGAAAGGGTATATAATGTGGAGAGATTTGAAATAAGAAAAAGAATAGCATGGCAGCACATAGCTCTTTTGGTAAGAAGTTCCAGACAAGGGGATCAGCAAGGGAGTTGCAGAAGACAGCAGGAGACCTCTTAGTGTCTGCCTGTGGCCAAACTGAAGGCATGAAGGTTATGGACAAGGATGGAACAGGAAGTAAGGGCAGAAAGATGGGGGGAGAAATAAACAATAAAACTATAGCTTTAAATGAAGATGAGAATGTTCTGTTATATTATTATAATGGCATGAAGCATACACAATATTGATAATTTAGCCATGCAGATCCACCTTTAGCAACATGTTAAATGCTTGCTATTGATAAAGCTAATTCCTTGAAGGAATGTTTGACCATCAGAATTAATAACTGCAAAATGGAAGAGTAAAAAGCATATTAAAATGTTAAATACCTGAACAATTTTGATTGTCCCACTGTGCTCCAAGACCAAGATCACATGTCTGCTCTCACTAGCCTTCAGGTAAGTCATCTGGATCAGCCAGTGTTCATTGTCAGAGCTTTCCTTGGATACAGGCAATGCTTTCAGTTGTTGTCCACTGCCAAAGTCCCATGTTTTCACAGTCCCTGACCATAGAGCAAAGCAGAAGAGTCACTGTGGCGTTGCCTGGCTCTTATCTATAAAAATTCACCCTAAAATAGATATGTTAGTCTTTCAGCTGTGGGGAAACTGACATTCTTTTCAACCTGCACTCAGTAACCCCATGACATATTTATTCAGGAACAGAATGAGTCCAATATGACTAAAGTGGAACTTGAACCCAGTTCCAAGTCAAGCTGAGCTATACTTGTGTTCTTCAAGGTAGGGCCATTCACGTGAATTTCTGAGATGATTCCTCAGTCCTCATATGGTAACTTTTATGTCTGAGGAATGGTCCACACAAACACCAAGACAGTTGGTAAAACTGTTCCCAGACAGCATTACTTTGGATTGCAGTGTGTGGTAATGTGGAAAACATATTTTAGTCTTATAGTCCTTAATATAATACATTATTTTTAAATTGGATGTTATTGTAGTGAGCAACTATTCATTACTTTACCATCGCACGCTCCAGTGGCAAGGTGAAATCCATTTTTATCAATTGCCGCACATGTCAGCTCAACACCAGGCCCATGGGCATCCTCAATCTGGTATATTAGTTGCCCCGATTCCAGTTCCCAGATCTAAACATAAAGTGAATTATATGCAATCCAACCTAAGCTAATATATTAGGTATTTTATTTTTTTCTATAAAATACCTGTTTCTATAAAATACCTGTTGCTTTCTTAAATAGCTGTACAAAATATTAAATTAAGAAAAAAGATGATAAAACTGGGGGGAAACCCACAGGGAAGACCAAGAGCTTCCATTAATAACATCCTCTGTCTAGCTTAACAGACAAGCAAAAGTAATTACTTTTGAGTCTGCAGTTCAGCTGAATGTTTCCCAACACAAAAACATCTGCTCTGCAACTAAATCATTTATTTATCATAGATAATCAATCCTTAGGAGAATTAAGCCTTTAAATGGCTTCAAAATTATGATCTGCATAATAAGCAAGTTTCTTGTTTAACACTTGCTTAATTGTTCTTAAGTTATTCAAAATAATAGATTTTGCATTTGAAAGGCTGACAGGATTTATACTCACTCTTACAATAGACTCAGCACAGATTGTAAGAACTTGGTGAAAGGGCTTATTGTATAACAGCACATTGATGTTCCTTTCATGCGTCTGAGGGACCTGCTTTGTGTCTTGTATCATCCGTGTTAGAGGATAAATATCAATGACAGCTGATCCTGTGGACCATATAGTATGGATAAATGCAAAAAATTGTTCATGAGTATACCACGTCATGTTAGAAAACATGTTAAGTCTGTATTTCAAATAGCTGATAATGTATAATAGACAGCATGAACACACTGGTTATTTTGCCCACTATTGAATGCTGCTTGAAAATAAATATCACGAATGTCCTCTGATCTAGATGCCAGCTATAACATACGTCCATCAGAAGAAATGTCTACTACATTGTCTGGTCTAGTTATCAACCGTCTTGACCCTGTTTCCATGATGGATGTTGACAGGATTCTGGGAGCACTAGTTGTGCCCTGGATCCTTACTCTTCTGGGCTGTCAAAATCATGTAAAGACCACAACACTGAGCCCTTAGTTTCTATCATACATCGTTCACTAACTCAGGGCTCCTTACCTTGGCTACTTACTTTAAAAACCATCCCAACAGAAAAATGATGTGGCCAATTATCACCCAATCTCTAATCTGTCCTTTCTGCGCAAAGTGATTGAGAGAGCAGTATTTATTTAATTTGTACCCTGCCCTCCCTACAAAAGCAGGCTCAGGGCAGCTAAACATTGGTTAATACATAAATAACAATTAACATCGACATAAAATCATCTAAAACAGTTCAATTATAAATAATTCATAAAGTCCTGACGAAGTTTAATTAGTTGCTTCAGATGGCGTACTGTAGGAGTGCATATGCCCTGCAAACAGGCAAAATCTATAACTGCCCCCGCACATGAATTTTCTGTTGTGGCCCCCACCTTATGGAATGGCCTGACTTTTTTACACAGGTAATAGGGCTGTGCTGTATTGAAATAGTTCAGAAAGATGCTTTGGTAAAGGATTAGAGACTATACTACTGTTTATAGTTCATACTGTCTGTTGCTGTGAGTAGAATCCGACCATGTAATTTCTGCAACATTTAATGTGTCATGTTAATGCTTATGCTTTGTTTCAGCTCTGTTCACATTTCTACTTGGTTTCAGATTTCTGCAGCACAAATCCTATTTTATTATTTATTGCGTGTCTCATCTTGTTGATTGTATTGATTTGCTCTGTGTAATCAGCCTTGATTCTCAGTAAGAAAAGACTATAAATAATGTAAATAAATAAAAAAATTAAAATTGCTGATGCAATGTTTGCTCTATGTACAATGCACTACCCTAAGTTGAAAAAACAAAATAAACAAAACCCAGACTCAAAAGCATTTTGCATAACATACTGGAATCTTCTCAGTCATCTCCAACTACATTGACCATGTGATCAGTTTTGTAAATTTGAGAAAATGGAGTGGGTGCCACCACAAAATGGCCGTGCTGGGGCCAATCACAAAAGGTTGGTTGGTAGGTTTCATAAAATGTTGAGCAATTCCAAGCCAAGGATGCTCCTACAATGTAGGCAGCTTCTACACGGGTACTCCCTGCAGATGCAAAGGTGATGCTTCCTGAGCTCTTGAAGCAGCTCCTGTTTCAAGAGGATCAGATCTTGTGGGAAGAAGTGTTGTTTGGTTTAATCAATAAACCAATAACACAAACTCTTGAGCACAGCAGTTATTTTACAGAGTGTTTAAGTGAAAAAGTGTGTGTGTTGAGTGTGAATTTATCTCATTTTTATTCTGTCTTTCTCCAAGGAACTCAGAATGGGGTGTATATGTGTGTGTGTGTGAGAGAGAGAGAGAGAGACTACCCCAAGATCACCAAGCAAGCTTCTGCGGCAGAGTGGGGATTAGTTGCTGTATGTAACCTAGAATTCTCAAAATTAGAGGACAGAGTTACTTTAATTCTTTAAAAACAACTTGTTTTCCTAATTTCTAAAGAAATCCTTTTGTTCTTGACAAGTCAACTGAACGATAATGTCTATCTTCTAGAATTATTTATTAGCATATTTACCATCTTCTTAGAGAAGGGGTAGATTTCGAACTCATTAGTTAGACAAGCATACCTGTAATAAGTATGCCGTGGTTATTGTCAAATACCATAGTAAAGATCTGTGCATCTCTGGGTCCCGCTTGGGTATCATGGAAAATTTGCATCAGTGAAAGTGTATGGATATCCCATACTCTGAAAATCTGTAAGAAAACCAAATATATTATTTATTTAAAACATTTATTAGCCACGTTTCTCCCTGGTGGTACTCAAGGTGGCTTACAGTGGAAATATAACCTCATATGCAATATGCATTTATCATGTGCCACAACCAAAGAAGCAAAGAGAATACCAAAGAGGAGTATTCCTTCCAGGCTTCCGCCATAATGTATGAAAGAGAACTTGAAAGGATGTGCAAGATCGTTTTAAATATGGGGATTACCCATTTCATGCCATAAAGTTCCTTGTTGCATTTCACATTAGAAGTGGCACAACTCGTTCATACTGCTTCTCCTCCTACATCAGTGCACTATGAAAAGCCACCTAACCATTCATGGCCCAAAGAAGATCACAGCCACTGAGTTAGATTCACCACGAATAGAAGAGACAAGAGTTGAATTTAGTTATTATTTACTTAATTTTAAAAAGCACAGTCATTTTTCTATCCAGAATAGATTCTCCAAGCAGGTTGCTAAAACATATTATAATTGCATTAATACATAGCAATAGCAGCACCCTGAAAGGAAAAGGGGGGGGGGGAGCAGAACAGTTACAAAAATGGCTTCAAAGAGAATTGGCTTGAGATCATTTTTAATAGATAAAGCATGAAATAAAACTGGATGAAGAAAGTTCTGGGGAAAGGCCGTAATACAGAAAATAGCTTGGGACACTTATCTGCATCAGTCCTTCCTTCCCTATGGATAAGGAAGAAGTGGGGGGGGGGTCATCCTGAGAGGACACAATCAGAATGGCAACTCAGCTCTTCTAGTGATCAAAACTCAGGATAGTTGCAACTTTCCCTTAAAGACAGCCAGGGTGGCATCGCAGTCAGTGTCCTGGACTAGGACCGGAAAGACCCAGGCACAAATCTCTCCTCCTTTGTGAAGCCCACAGCCATTCTCACTCTGTCTCATGTAATGCACAGAATCCTGCGAGCATAAAACAGAGGGGATACGCGTGCAAACCACCTTGAGATTCTTGGAGGAAGTGAGGGTTAAAAAAAATATGATCTATCGATGGGAGTCCGTGTGGCTATTTTGACCAAACCCATAGTTGCCACAATCAAATCCTGAAAACCCGCCTATTGGATTTTATTCGTACTCTTCCTTCAAGAAGCCCAGGGTTCTTCCTCCTCCATGCTATCCTCACAACAGCCATGTGAAGTAAGTTAAAATAAGAGAGTGTGACAGGCCCAATGAACGTCATAGCTGAGTGGGAACTTGAACCCAGAATCTCCCTAGTCATAATCCTACGCATCACATTGACTTTCACAATATAATAATTTCCAGCACCAGTAACAGCATGAGAAAACCAATTAAACTTCAAAATAAATGATGGTTATTATCAAGCCAAAAATATTGTTTGATCACCAACAAATTCTGCTTGGAGACGTACATCAGTTGGTCCTCAGTACCAAAAGGATGCCAGCAGACAGCGTGGGTGGTGAGCACTATTAAGTTCAGGGAATGACAATCCTGATGAGTGCACTGCACAGTACTCACTAATGACAAGTCAATGCATAACACAAACATATGCCCACATTCTTAGCAGTTGTGAGGAAAATATAATCAGACACAGACTTCATGTCCTGTGATTTCTTGAATGTTTGGAGATTATCAGTGAGTATGTGCATAGCTGTCATTAGAATATTTGGCTCAAACACACTCTTCTGTTCAGAAAGCCTGCCTGAGGCAGAAAGAGAAGTTCCAAAGCAAAGGGCATTTGTTGTGTATACAGTTTATTAAATTACTAATGTTTTGGGGATGGTGAGCCAAAAATAGAACTAATCTGATTAGCATCCTGGGTTCATGCTGTGTACTGAGAGCCAGATGGCTGCCTAATACCTTTCTATGGCTTCTTGGTGTTAGCGCATCTGCTACAAAGTACCTGTGTATGGTCATTTGCATCCCACTTCCCAAGCAAGAGGTGGGAATAATGATACACCTTAAGGCTGCTGAGCCAGGAAATGGAGAGAAGAGCTGGCATGAAGCCAGAACTGACTATAACGGAGGGTGGGTGGCTGCTCCTCCTCTCCCCTCTGTCATATCCAGGGGTCTTGTTGTAGAAAAAGAGCTGCCGGAGCTCATTAGCATAACTCATTAGCATAACTTATTTGCATATGCCACGCCCCCTGACATCACCGGAAGTGACAGAAGGCCACACCCCCTGACATCACCGGAAGTGTGTCAGAAGGCCCGGCTACTTATTGGTCATTTGCATCCCACTACCCAAGCAAGAGGTGGGAATAATGATACGCCTTAAGACTGCTGAGCCAGGAAATGGAGAGCTGGCATGAAGCCAGAACTGACTATAACAGAGGGTGTGTGGCTGATCCTCCTCTCCCCTCTGTCATATCTAATAATGCAACATGTGTGATGTGATACCATCATTCCCCAAGTTTCTTGCCCCTTCACTGACTAACTGTTGTTGGGGTGAGAGTGTCCAGGAAACTTTAATAAAATCTTGCAGGTAGCTTACGGGCAGGGGTGGGGGAGAGAGAGAGACAACCAGTGTCAAAGTAATCCAAAACAAAAAAATCACCCCTTCAAAAGCCAGCATATGTAAACATTTCCCATACATTTAAACAGAAACTAAAACCACAGCATTTCAACTAGAAATTAAAAAAAAAAATGAAGTTGATGCCAGAAAGCTGATGCCATCAGTGTAGGGTCAACGCTAACCTTCCTGGGGAGGAAATTCTCTCATTTTGGTAGTGCTGCAGAGGAGGCCCTTTCTCATGTGCCCATACATCAGAGGGTGAGAGAAAACAGAGAAGGATATCCAGCCATGACCTAAATATCTGGGCAAATTCTTATGGGAGAAGATGGTCCTTAAGATATCCTGCTCCTACATCATTAAGGGTTTTCAAAGAGAAAAAGCTGCACTCTGGATTGCACCCGGAAGTACTGGGGATATTTATTAGTTACATAGCAAAACTGCACAGTTAGGAAAATGTGAGATCATGCACGAGCAAACTTGCTTGAAGAAATATATCAGAAAAAAATAGAACTTATTTTTATTGAAATACGCTTTTTAAATTGAGAACATTGTTGTTGGAACTTGAATGAATGAGCTTGGAGAGTTTGTTGGAAATGGTGTCTGTAATGAGAACGGAGGAGGAGATTGACGAGAATATGGAGGTGGGTGAGATGACGATCAAGCAGTTTCTCAGAGTTTTGAAAGAGGCGGTACAAAATGGGTGCGAGGAAGCATGTGCGAATTTATTGAAAAAAACCCATAACATCCAGATAGAAACTGACAAAAAGGAAGAGCAGGAGTAACTCATTGTGAATGAAACCCCAGTTGATCGGCAAAAGGAGAACAGTGCTTACTCTATGGCAGAAAATCTGGGAACTATACAAAAGAAGGACTATATAGAAACCCAATACCCTTTAACTGAAATAGTAAGAAAGAGACAAAAAATATCATCTTGTGCCAAGTTAGAACTGCCAAAAGAAAATAAACAACGACTAAAAACTGAAAGAGAAGGAAACAGAAGAACAAAAAGAAGACAACGGGCTTGGAAATTCAAATGAGATAACAAAATATGGGAACTAGAGTGGGTGAAAACCAGAGAGGAGAGACAAGGAAATCAAGGCACACATAAAGAAAGAAGACATGTAGATATGCTGTGGCAGAAAAGTAGATTACAGATGTATAGGAGGAAAAATAAGTTATATAAAAAGATGGAGGGACTGGTTTTCTTCTGATATATGACTAGCTGGAAAAATGACCTTAAATTTATTTATTTATTTATTTATTTTTGTCCTTTCTATTGTAAATTAGTGGTGATTAAGGAAGCCTTATCATGTGTAATTTAAAGATAAAAGATACTGGAAATATTAGGGAGGTTGAATTGTTTAAACCCATTTAATTATGTTTGATCTTATTAGAATATCATGGCTAAATACTAATTAATTTTGATAATAGTTTAATATGATTTTGAGTGATAATATGATTTCTTAAGTTAAAAATTAGTACAAAGGTTATTAATAAATTGTTAGTAAAAGTAAAATATTTAAAATGCTCTAAGACCAATTATATTAAAAAAATAATGAAATGGTAGGTTAAATCACTTGTCCATTTTCCAAAGCAAACTCTCTCTCTCACCAGGAATAGAATAGTGTTGTTGTTAGAAGAACAGCTTCCCCTCAGGGCTTCATCAATAGTCACCTCCAAATGTTCCAAGTACATTAGATGACCCCGGAGGTCCCTTCCAACTCTATGATTCTACATATACTGAAATTTCTCAGTTATTCCTTCTGCTTGAGCTCATGCAATCATGCGTGTGTACATTGTTAGATACACAGTGGTGGCACTAACTCTTCCAGGAGTGCTTGCAGCAAACTGTGTCAGATTTACTCATGTCTGAAACTGTCGCTTGCATAATCACTGCAATCCATGGCCACAGGGAGAAGCAGAGAACCAAGGAGGAGGGAGGGGATGCTTATTCATGCTGTTCTCTGTGTAAGCTTTGGACCTTACTTATGCAATGACCTCTTTCCCCTTAAATGACACAGGTATGCTGAACAGATACCAAGCATCCACTCACATTTATTCTTGTCCATGACTAGATAGTAAAGAGAGCTGGCATATTTGCATTGGAGAAGTGTTATGCAGAGTCAAATCTGCTTACATGAGAATTCTGAGATTTAAAAAAGGCACTGTTGCAGGATGCCTAGAATAGATAATGCCTTACAAGATCTGCATAGAACTTTGAACTTCGGGAAACTTCTGGTAGAAACATTAAGAAGAGCATCTCTGGTATTTCAGCAAGTGAAGCTATTAACACCTTTTCATCTGAAATGTCAACATGCAGCTGGTGGTTAGTATGTTGTTCTTGGAATATGGAAAACATAAACACAGAAGAGGTGTCCTCCTGGATCAGATCAGTGATCCATCTAGTCCAGCATCTTGTCCCACAGTTGCCCTGGAGAACCACCAAACAAGGCATAGAGGCCTTCCTCTGTTGTTGCCTGCTATCACTGATACTAAGAGATTTACTGCCTTTGGGTGTCAAGTCTACCTTTAGTCATCATGGCTAATGGCCAATGGCTCATAGCCACTGATGGACCTATCCTCCATGAGAAGGAAACTAGAGTTCAAATCCTTGCTTGGGCAATGAAGTCACTGTATGATATTGGTGTAGCCCAGAGGCTTACCTTACTTGTGGGTAGCCCTAAATAGCGGTGCACCACACTCCTGACCTGATCCAGAAACTCAGAAACCAAAAAAACAAACTCAGGCCAAGAAAGGGACTCTTGGCCTGAAACACAGAGTGAGCAACAGCTCTGAAAACTTGTTTTAATTTCAGGCTGCACAAGGCAGCCCTCCAAGGCAATCTCCAACCTCCCACTCCACCCTGCAGAGGTATGCTTATGGAATAACAATGGGTTCCACCAGGTACAGTATCTACATTTCTAAAGACTATTCAGAGGCCACCTGGCAAATAGCCCTTTCTGTCTCTAAACCTGCAAGTAGTCCCTTTTATGTGACTCCTATACCTATGTGAAAACTCATGTGTCTAAAACAACTGTCCTTTTTGCCCCATCCCAAGGATACTGAGATAAACCAATCAAACATTCAAATTATTAACAATCCTTCCTGACACCAATCACGGACCCATTTCCCACCTTGTGTGTAAACCTGAGAACCTATTCAACCTGCCTTGGTAGGACCATCAATGGTCATCAAACTCATTCAGTCAGCTCCAGTAGAGCCATCCAGCACCTGGCTAATCTCATCAACGCTGTTGTGAATCCAGACTCCGCCCCTCTGGGACTTCATTGGTCACACCTAGGTTTTGCTCCTCCTGGTGTTACACCCCTTGTTACCCTTTACTGGTCCAGGTAATCTTTTGTCTTCACCTAAGACAAGCCCCTCAAGGCCTCCCATTGGTCCACATTGTGTTTCAATGTCTATATCCATCCAAGCACATGGCCATCAAAGTGTGCACTCTGACAGTACCTGTACTTTCAGTGTACCCCCTAAGTCTCTCCTTTGGGCCCACTCCTTAGTGCATAATGCTGGCTGTTGGTGCTATTCTCTTTAAGGACCTCTAGACAGGTAGTATAACCCCATAACTGACCCTTCTATTCACCATTATCATCTCTATTTTCTTAATTCTGAATTGCTTGCTCTTGCTTGAATGGTTATCATGCTTGTAATTACAGAAACTCTTCAACAAAACTATTTAATTTACTCTTCAAATCTGGAGTCTTCTTACTGTACCAGACCTTGGTATAAACAGGTGTGCGATCCCTGATACCCCTCTGGCTTCTCCTGCTGCATAGCTAATTTCTCTCAACAACAAGGCAGGCCATTGGTGGTAACATTGGGCTAGGCATTGTCCCTAAGACTAACTTACCCCATAGGGCTGTTGTAAAGGGGAAAAATCGGATAATCTATCCACATATGGTATGTCATTCACAGATGATCCATTTCCAGTTAATGTATCCTGATTCCTTTTTAGAACTGATTCACTATTAGAAAAAGTTGTTTTCTATCCTCAGTGGAGTATAACTAAAGTAAAATTTGATTCTGGTTTTACATTTATGACATTGGCAGATGTCATATTCTTGTTTCTATGACTAATTTCCATCAGTGTTAGAGGAACTGATTTAGAACACTTTTAGAAACCAATGACTCATCAGAACTGTAGAAGATGCTAGGTCAATTACATCCTGGACCTGGCATGAACTTTTGAAAATGTTTTAGGTCACTACTAGGTCACAGCCTCAAATTGTTAGCTGGATTTTTGTCAGTTGTCCATAAATATGTAAAACAAAGTTTCTACTAAATACATTATTTGGGAACGTATGAGAAGATTTCAGTTTTTGAAGAGGGTCAAGAACACTTTCAGGTAATAAAGCTAACAGTTATTCAACTGAACTAAATTATGATTGGTTGCCTTAGTTGCCACCTGCAATTTTTTGCAGGATTGAAAAATCCAGTTTAAGACAGGACTATGATGCCTATAAATTTCTGTACAATGTATTTTATTTGGCTGTGGGGGTGTTAACAGTGTGAGCTGAGACTGGGGGAGGGATGTGAATTCTTGTTTCTCTTCCAGCTCTCCCCTGCTCCCTTTCTGCATGTGTTTGAAGGGTATTGTGGTGACGTCTTTCAAACAAACACAAACCCCTAATGAAAATAAGCCAAGCCTGTGAGTTCAGGTGCCCTTTACCCTTTAAGCTGCAGTTGCAACTGGAACTTCATAGAAAGCAGCTGGAGCTTGGCTTGCCCCCCTCCTCACCAATCCCATCAGTCACCATTACTTCTCTGTCTTCCCAGTGCCTTTAGTACACCTTGAAGCCAACTGAGAAGTAGCCATAAAGGATAAAAAGATTAAAGAGAGGCAGAGAAAAGGGAAGAAAGGTGTGTGAAAAAATGGAAAAGGAGAAAAAGCAGGAGTGTGAACGTGATAAAGGAGAATAAAGAAGGGAATTTGAAAAGGAATAAGGAAGAGAGGTCAGGAAACAGGGTAGCGAGTGGACACCAGGAGATGTATCAAAGGGTTCAGTGGTGCCCATGAGTGCCATGTTGGGGACTGCTGCCTTAGTTGTCACTGAGCCTGAATTTGAGTATTATAATGCACTCTTTTGGAAACTGTCATTGAAGAGTGCTGGAAACTAAAACTGGTCAAAATGCAGCCACCAGATTGCTGAGAGGGAAAGGTTACTTGGAGCATATAATTCCAATTTTGTATTCTGTGTTTGATGCCGGACTCCCTGGTGACAGACAACAGCACGGCCTTCACCTCCTCGGAGTTCCAGGAGTTCGTGCAGTATTACAGGACCAGGCACATCCGCTCGGCTCCTTTTCACCCTGCCACCAACGGCCAAGCCGAGCGCATGGTCCGGACTATGAAAGACTCCCTGCGTCGCATGGACAAGGGGAACTGGGACTACAAGCTGGCTGCCTTCCTATTTAGCCAGCGAATGACACCCCATTCCACCACAGGCCGCAGCCCAGTGAAGCTACTAATGGGACGGCGCCTCACCCCCCCGCTAGACCACCTCCATCCGGGTAGGGCCCCGGAGCACAACACAGCCACAGAAGAGCAGGAAGCTTCCCGAGGGTTATTTCCGGGAGACCCAGTATATGCCCGCAGTACCACATGGGTCCCAGCCAAGGTAGTCCGGGTGACAGGCCCACGTTTGTACGAGGTATCCTGAAAAGGTGGCCAGCTGCTGCGATGACATATAGACCAGCTGCACTGCCACATCCTCCCAGCTGCCCCAGAGGTACCTGAAGAGAGCGAAGCCGACTATCAGAGCCCGGAAGAGCCGGAAGTATCTACTCAACCCCAGCTACGGCCATGCGCTTCGACGGCGACAACCCAGAGCCAGCCTGCAGCCCGGATCCCGGCAGCACATCTGCCCTGGCAGAAACCCCGGCACCTTCCCCAGAGAACCCAGGAGCAGCACATGACAGCACTGCCCCGGCCCCCGAAGTATGCTGTTCAATGCAAGAACGACAGAGACTTGCATATCTCAAAGACTATGTTTGCTAGGGGAGATTTGAACCATGGGGGGAGGGGCGTTGTGAACCAACAAGGGCTCCACATGGGCTTGGGCAAACACGTGGCTGGGTGAAGAAGCGCAGCTTGAAGATCGGAAACAATAGCGGGCGAGGATCCTAGAGCGAGTCTATCGGCTACTCCGAATCCTACGCCCGACCTATGGGTATGGACACTGGGTAAATGACCTATCACAGGGAGCGGGGTATGTGTTGGGTGTGGTGTGCCTCACGGATTTAAGCAGGGCTCCAGTCCTGCTATTCCAGTCTTGACTGTGTGTCTTAATAAACTATGAACTGAAATTACTCCTATGCGTCTGGACCCAGTACTTTATATGATCTTTAGATCTTGACCTGGAGTGCGTGACCAACACCTGGGTGAGGGAGGGTGAGACGGTAGCTCTCACTCAGCTTGCCCCCCGGGTTACTCGGTCCTCCACCAATCACGGACTAGGGGGCAGGGGGAGGAGTGGCTATCTTCATTCGGGAGGCTTACTCCTTCAGGACGCTCCCGTCTGTGGAGATTGCTGGCTTAGAGTGTGTCGGCGCGATGCTGGAGGCTGTGGAGAGTTTGGCGATCTGGCTGGTGTACTGACCGCCCAATGCACTGGCCAGTAGTCTGCTGTCCCTGCTGGAGGCCGTATCAGGCTGGGTGTTGGATCACCCTAGACTGATTGTCCTGGGTGACTTCAACGTCCATGCCGAGGATGTGGCCTCCAGCCGGGCTACGGACCTAGTGTCATCCATGGCAGCACTGGGACTCTCGCAGTTTGTTTTGGCCCCCACGCATTAGGCTGGTCACATGCTCGATTTGATCTTTGCGGCGGGGTGGGTCGGATTACTGCTGAGGCAGTGCCATGGTCCGACCACCTGGCCCTGAAGGCCCATCTGAAGGTTCCACCCCGACCCTTAGTAGGCGGAGAGCAGATTTATGCTTGCCCACGAGCCCAGATGGACCCATTGCGGATCCAGAGGGCTCTGCAGGATCCTAGGCCCCCTGGCGGCTCATTAGATGAACTAGTGGAGGACTGGCATGTCCAGCTCTCCACAGCCATCAACGAGATCGCACCCAGGCGTCCTCTCCGGACTCGTCTTAGGCGGGTGGTCCGGACTATGAAAGACTCCCTGCGTCGCATGGACAAGGGGAACTGGGACTACAAGCTGGCTGCCTTCCTATTTAGCCAGCGAATGACACCCCATTCCACCACAGGCCGCAGCCCAGTGAAGCTACTAATGGGACGGCGCCTCACCACCCCGCTAGACCACCTCCATCCGGGTAGGGCCCCAGAGCACAACACAACCACAGAAGAGCAGGAAGCTTCCCAAGGGTTATTTCCGGGAGACCACATGGGTCCCAGCCAAGGTAGTCCGGCTGACAGGCCCACGTTTGTACGAGGTATCCTGAAAAGATGGCCAGCTGCTGTGATGACATATAGACCAGCTGCACTGCCACATCCTCCCAGCTGCCCCGGAGGTACCTGAAGAGAGCGAAGCCAACTATCAGAGCCCGGAAGAGCCGGAAGTATCTACTCAACCCCAGCTACGGCCATGCGCTTCGACGGCGACAACCCAGAGCCAGCCTGCAGCCCGCGTTCGACGCGGACAGCGCAGAGCCAGCCTGCAGCCCGGATCCCGGCAGCACATCTGCCCTGGCAGAAACCCCGGCACCTTCCCCAGAGAACCCAGGAGCAGCACATGACAGCACTGCCCCGGCCCCCGAAGTATGCTGTTCAACGCAAGAACGACAGAGACTCGCATATCTCAAAGACTATGTTTGCTAGGGGAGATTTGAACCATGGGGGGAGGGGTGTTGTGTACTAATGGTGACCACACACGCGGTTGCCTTTCCACACGGCCATGCGAACTAGCCTAGCTTCGCATCCCTAGACAATAGAAGGAGAGAATCCTAGAGCCAGCCTATTGGGCCGCCTGGATCCTCAAGGGAACCTATGGTTGCAGTAACTTTGTATATAATCATTTCACGGGTGTGGGTGTGTGTGATTTGGGTGTAGTTTGTACTTGTATTTAAAGCAGCTTCTGGTTGGCTACTGTATCTCAAGTTTTCCTAATTCTTAAGTAAAGGATGAGCTGAAATCACTACGCTATGCTTCAGTCTCAGTACTTTATACTAGTTTAACTCATAGAAATCTACAGGCTTAGACTGAAGTAGCTCTGTTTAGGATTGTATTTTAAAGGCCTTTCCAGGCCATCTGGTGTTTTTTGCATGTAATTGTTATTTGTTGTGTTCTCACTAATGCCCTCCTCTGAGGTTCTGAATACATGACATGACTCCTATCCTATCTGAAACATGGATCCATCTAGTCCTGTGTTCTATCTGCTATATGCTAATGAGCTCCTGCACCTCTTTTTCTATGAAATTACCCCTGGTTGCAGTAACTTTGTATATAATCCTTTCACGGGTGTGGGTGGGTGTGATTTGGGTGTGGTTTGTACTTGTATTTAAAGGTGGGTGTGTGTGATTTGGGTGTAGTTTGTACTTGTATTTAAAGCAGCTTCTGGTTGGCTACTGTATCTCAAGTTTTCCTAATTCTTAAGTAAAGTATGAGCTGAAATCACTACGCTATGCTTCAGTCTCAGTACTTTATACTAGTTTAACTCATAGAAATCTACAGGCTTAGACTGAAGTAGCTCTGTTTAGGATTGTATTTTAAAGGCCTTTCCAGGCCATCTGGTGTTTTTTGCATGTAATTGTTATTTGTTGTGTTCTCACTAATGCCCTCCTCTGATGTTCTGAATACATGACATGCCTCCTATCCTATCTGAACATGGATCCACCTAGTTCTGTGTTCTGCTACAATGCAATGTAGCAGTTCTCCAAGATCTATGGCAGCTGTCTTCTTGTGCTACTAAGTCAGCCTTTACACTGGAGATGCCAGAAACGGCTTTCGGGACTTTTCAGCATGCAAAGTATGTACCTTATAGTGTATTTACAGGATTTGTTAGCCACTCTTCTATAACAGAATAAAGTTCAAAATCATATAAAATCCATTAAAACCTAACCCTCACAGTAATAAGGTTTCAAGAAGCTTCAATATTTAAGTAAATACCGACAGGCAAAGTGGAAAAGCTCGACTGTGTATTTTAAACAGGCATAATAGTTAAGATGAATAGAAAACACACAAAAAAAGTTGAGCTACTGAGCAGCTATGCACAGTCCCCAGATGTGAGCTTCTGTAGCAGGACCATCATGCAGGACTCCCGTTTTCCCGTCATTCCAAGTCTGATATTTTGTTGCTTTACAAAAGTGATTCTTCTCTGATATAGCCTGTTGTGTAGCGGTTAGAGTGTCAGACTAGGAGCTGGGAGACCCAGGTTCAAATTCCTACTTTGTCATGGAAGCTTGCCGGGTAACTTTAGGCCAGTCACACATTCTCAGCCTACTTCACAGGGTTGTTGTGAAGATAAAATGGAGAGAAGAAAACAATGGTGTAAGCTGTTTGGAATCTTCAATGGGTGGATACTTACTCTATCTTTATTGTTTGTTCTAGAACTGAGATTCTTTCGAAACTCTCAGCTCTTTTGCTATAATAGATCAGCACAAAATGAAACTGTCAAAATTCTTAGGCCGAAATCTAGAAAGGACCCTCATCAGCTTGATCTTCTCAGCAAGACCATAAGAACAGAACTTTTTCAGGGCTCAGTTGTTTTGTTTTTTCTATAGGCTATGCCTTAAGACCTTTTGACTGCCTTTAGCATTTGGTAACCAAGATAAATCAGCTCTGAACATGGAAGATACATTTCCTGCTGTCATATCTTGTAGCCACTGAGAAGCTTTTATTCCATAAATTTAATCTTTTGTGAAAGCCATCACAACATCCTGGAACAAAACATTACAGAGTAATTCTGTATTATGTGAAGTATTTGCTTTCATTCATCTGCTAGTTATCATTTCGTGGGATTGACCTAAATTATGGTATTTGAGGGAAGCAACTATTTTTTTCCCTTTTATAACCTTCTCAAAATTATTCATGATCTTGTAAATCTGTATGAAATTCTTCCTGTTCCTTTAAGCTAAAAATCCTCAACTGGCCTTTCTTTCTAAGAAAGATTACCACCACTCCATCATATTAACTTTCCATAGAACAAAAAAGGATTTTGTTCTTTGTGAAGAGAGATCTAAACAATACGTCAAGTTTTATTATTTTAAAAACTGTAAGAGATTATACACAATGTATAGAGAGTTTTGCCGTGGGAGGAGCAAGAATTGTTTCCAAGGAAAGGAGTAGAAATGGCTGTTTCTTGAGGAAAGAAACTGGAGAGAGCTGAATTAATATGCAAACATGTGACAGGGTTAGGCAGATGATGCAAATCACTGAAAACCATGTTTGAGGGAAAGGCAGAAAAGGAAATGATGCTTTTCATTGTCAGCCACGGTTTCAACAAAGCTGACATAAGACTTCAAATAGATAGTCAGCAACCCAGGGTGTAAAACAGGCTTTCAGTCATTGGCCCCGGTCACATGGGGGGGGGGGGAAGGCACGGACAAAGCGCGGCTTTTCTGAGCCGCATCAAAATAGACGCGCAGCGGTGGGATCACACAGATCCCCCGAGCCGCCGCTTAGTTGCTCCCTGGCACGATCAGATGCCGGGAGGGGGGGAAGCCACAGAACGAAGAGCAAGGCAGCCGGCTGCGCATGTGTGCACAATGTTCCCTCTAAGCTGTAGAGTCTTGTGAGCAAAAATTCTACTTTGTGAGCTGCTGGTATTAAAGTTGTGAGCAAGCAGCTTGGCTACTGCATAAATTAGTTTGCTCTGGAGCCATCCTACTTAGGGAATTAGTTCTCAAGTGCCCAGTGTAGGTTCTTAACATTTTTATTTATTTTATTTTATTTTGTACACAATACAATTATTTGTTTGTGTTTACAGTCACTCTCACTCTCTTCATAATTTTATTTTGGGGTACCACTACAGAGATCCAAATTGGTATACATAGGCCAAGGTCCTGTGTTACTCCTTTCTGGACCCCTTTTAAAATCTGTTTTCCCCTTCTCTGGGTCCAGTTTAGGTAACAGTAAAAACCAGTAGATTGTGATATAAGCTTTTGTGAGTCAGAGTCCGCCATCAGATGCTTGAAGGGTTACCGTTACTTGGCAGAAGTATACAAGGGTATGAATGGTGAAAAGAGGAAAGTATTGCAAAGATCAGAAGGCTCAACAATGAAAGAGACAGGTACATTACAATACACAGAGGAGCATAGGTGAAAACAAGATCTAGCCAAAAGAGCAGGCAATCCCATGAGAAGTGCTACGGACCACCAACAACTGATAACAAATTGGTGAAGCAAGATGACTACCATACAAAATGCACTGAAGAGGGACAATTGTTTTCTGTGGTGAGCCAACCACTCTTGTTTCAGTGTAGCCTTTAACTTGTGAATCAACTCCAGCTCCAGTTCTTGGGAAACTGGCAATGTAATTCATGCACAAATACATTCATAGCCATATGCTAAGCAGGCTGAAGATGGCTTCCTTAGAACTTATTGGCCTGAGATTCACAGTTACATGTTGGAATGGGAGGCCTTTCCCCTATTAATTTTACAGTCCCATGAAATAACCATATTTTTGAAACCCCTATCACTGATAATTTAGAACTTGTTCATATTAGGGCCTAACAAATAGGTGGCTCAGAGTCATTTCACACATCTCATTTTACATCTAAGGAACAAATGGACATAGACAAAATAATGTAATACAGTGAACACTCTTCCTAAGAATCTGCATCTTTCATGTTTCAGAAGTATACAAGTAGAAAACTTGTTGCATGAAACAGCATGTTTCCACCAGTGTTTGTTCAAGGGATACTGCTGTACTATTTATATTGGCTTGGAACCTCTGGAAGATGCACATGTTAGGGTTCTTGCCCAAACAAAAGTGAGAAAACGCTCTCATGCTAGCCCCTTACACTAAGTTAAACATAGCATATCCTGAATGTTTTTTCTGCTTGAGCAAGACTTTGTGCAACCAATACCTAGGAACCATAATATTTGTTGTTGTTCAGTCGCACAGTCAAGTCTGACTCTTCGCAACCCCATGGACCACATCATGCCTCCTGTCTTCTGTCGTGCTCCAGAGTTTCCTTAATTTCATGTTCGTTGCATCGATAACACTGTGACATTGATAACAACTACTATATTAATTGACTCCCAACTGACCTTTAGCCCAGACCAAGTATTAAAGGTCCTGCCTGCCCAGTGAAAATATTTTCAACGGCTGCGGTATTCTAACCATGCAAAGGTAGTGTAATCACTTGTCCCATAAATAGAGACCCATAACTGTCTCCTGCAGCCAACCAATGAAACTGATCTCTCAGTACAAAAGCTGAGATAGATAAGACAAGAAGACCCTGTGGAGCTTTAAATTCCACCACTACCACGCCACTCAAAAACACCAATCTATGGATCTATGTGCAAGTGGGAGTGAGCTATGTTCATTTATATTTCTCCTTGCACATCACTGGATCTAAGCCACTGACTTTCCTTCACATCTAAAATAAATACTACAAATTTAACAAATTTCAAGAATCTAAAAGAAAGATCAAAGAAATACTTTTAAAAGCTTGTGTGTGTGTGTCTCTGTGTGTGTCTGTGTGTGAATAACAATCTAAGCAATGGCACATTCCTTCTAATGCTATTATTATGCAATCCCTCAGATCGTAAAGGTATAATAGAGAGAGGATAACATCCTTTATATGATTTTCAGCACAATAAATACAGGCTTCGGCTGTAAATAAATAAATAAATACTGTCAAAATTAACAGCACTATTCGGTATGACTTTCCTTTCAAGCCGGCAATGTACATAAATACAACAATTTATTTATCTGACCCCTTTAGCCTAGCTTTCCAAGTGGCTTACAAAAAGATCAACATAAGACATGAAATAAATTATAAAACCACCAAAACCTATGCTTCATCAGTAATATGAATAAAATCAGTAAGTAGGGTAAAATAGCAACATAAAAGTTATAACAACTTCAGTAGGGACAGATATTAGGCACAATAAAACAGTCCCTGCAAGGATAACCGCCAAATCAACCAAGCACCAACAAGACACAATATTACACAGTTAGCAGAATGCCTGGCTCAAGACTGGCTGTAGGTTTTGGGAAGCCTGGGGAATATGCCCTCAAGTATCCCACCCACCATACATACTACCCTCTCATCAGCACATGCAAGACAACTCTCTTCAAAGCAGGAGCAACATGTGACTCTTCCCACTCCTTTAAACTTTGAATTGATAATGGTAGGACTAAAAGGAATACAAAGGAGTCCCTCACTGGGCCTCTTCTCACAGCATGAAATAGACGACATTCCCATGCTACTGTATCATCAGAGGTCCCTGTGAGACGATCTTCCATTTCTGGTGGGAGCGGAGGGGCCAAGCATCTCTGATTAATTGTAGCCTTATGCTGGGCTGGGAGTCACAGGAGATGCCTCAGCCTGTGGACCCCTGATGCAGATTCTGGCCAGGGCAAATGAAAAGGCTTTTCCCTGATGCCTAAAACTTAAAAGACTTGGTGCCAGGAAAACTGCAAAGGACAGAGCATTTCACAACCAAGGTGCCATGACAGAAAAGGCTCTGCCTAATATTCTGTAAAGATTTAGCCCTCTGGTTTAAGTACGATCTATCTGCTTTTATGAACTTCAAGAAAAACAGTTTACCTTCCCAGTGGAAAGACTAATAATGTGTTGGTCTTTTTCATTGGTGACAATCTCCATGATACTAAATAAGTGCCCCATCAGCTTCCCCACTGGCTTGGTATTGATGTTCGGATGCCACAAACGAAGGACTTTGTCCTCTCCTGCAAAGAGAAATTGACCAGTTATGCAGTCTGCCCATTTTGTTTGTGGGATATCCGAAACAAACGGTGATACCTGGGCTGTATAACAATTTAGCCTATATATCCAATCCTGAACTTGGCTTCTGTATATGGATCAAAAATTCTGCAAGGGGTAGGTCATCCATGAATGGGGAGAATCCCCAGGTTTGTAGAGTACTGGAGAACAAAAAGTGAGTGGATTTTTTGAAAAAATGCAAAGCAGGTTGTGCAACATCACAATTTACGGTGGGAAAATGAGATCTTATGACACTGTGTTAATGGGAACTCAGCAGCCAATAAACTACCCAAGTAAAAGAAGAAATGATGGAGAATCAAGTACATTGGTAGGTCCTCCCAGCAAGCACAAGTTCTTCCTTTATTTCTTTTTCTTCTCTGCCATCAGGTACCACAAAGCAGGATGCTATTCTTTACATCTAAAAGGGGAGGCGCTGTACCTCAGTGATAAATAAGGATGCCAGGCCTCCACTCCCTATGAGCTGTTTGGGGGTGGGACCAAGTAGTTGGTGATGTGAAAAACCTCTACCTGAGACCCTGGGGAGCCACTCACAATCAGGGTAGACAATACTGACCTTCATGAGCAAGGAGGCAGTCCTAAGCAAAAAAGACCAGCAAAATATTCATGTCATGACAACTATCCCACTCATTCATGAAATCTGATGGAAATGCCTCAGTAGATCTCAAAAACCAGAGAGGCAGGGTTACACCTGGTTTCTCATAGTTATGATTGGAGTTTTGGGCAAATGCTAGCACATCATGCATGATGACCTCACCTACAGGTCGCATGTCCTCCCCCTCCCCCATTTCTTGTCAGTTGCCAAACCACAGAGGTGAGGAGATGTCAGCTTCAGAGGGGGGCCTCATTGGCATCCCATCCCTGCTGAGCTCCCTCTTCTCCCCCAGACTCCTCATTCCCAAAACACTCTCCCAGATCTCCAGGAATGTCACAGACCAGTGTTGGCAATCCTCACTCCACCCTCCAATCTGATCAGGGGCGTATGTAGGGCCCACTCTGATGCTTTCTTCTCCAGGGTTGTTTTAATTTCCAAATTTGCTCTTAGTCCTAGTGGCTGAGTATAAGGTTGTGCTCAGGTTGCAACCAAACAGAAGTTCCTTCGATATTTTATTCCTGACCATCACAAGTAAAACTCTATTATTCTTTTTTTTTTTTTAGTATTTTTGCATTTTGTGTGTGTGCCCATGCCTGGAAGTCATGGCGACCTCTGGCAACTCCTATTGGGGTGTGGAGGATGTTCAGAGAACTGGCTTGATAGCCTGCCTTTGCCTGCCGCTGCCTCCCGGCCCTGGTATTCTCCGGAAGTCTCCCACCCAATTACTTGCCAGGGTCGGCCCTGCTTAGCTTCCACGATCTGACGAGATTGGGCTTACCCGGGCAAAGTTTATTCTTTCTTGTAGCAGCCCAAACTAGCTCAAGCTCACTAGAACTTGGAAGCTAAGCAGGGTCAGCTAAAGTTAGTACACGGACAGGAGACTACCAATGAAGACCAGGGTTGCTATGTGGAGGAAGGCAATGGCAAACCATCTCTGCACATCTCTTGCCTTGAAAAACCCCATGAGTCGGGCTGTCATTATAAGCCGGTGACATGCAACTTGATGACACACGATTCTTCTTCTTCTTCCTTGCACTTCACCAGTTTAAAATGACAGCCGAGGACGGGGGCACTCTGGGCCAATTTCTGTGACGCAAAAAGGCACTTGCCCCTCAGACGCGAAATGATCTGCTGTGTGGGCAGGTACGTGTGGAAAAATCAGGAGTGATTCCATCGTTTCCTGCATTTATCGAGAGGCAGCATGTGTCATAGAACTGGCTTGGAGAGCTCAAGATGTTAGTTAGAATCTGAGGTAGCTAATGACGTTATAATACAAGCCAAAGGTTTGAAATACAGTCAGACCTCTGCAGCATCCATTGCTTAAGCCTTTTAAGATTCCTATTGACATGAGGAACAAGCGTGAAATACTATGCTCTCTGCTGTCACTCTCCCCAGATGTCATCATTCTTCTGGGTGACATGAATAACAGGCATTTAAGACTTATTCTCATCAATAAAGAATGATCTATTGAGCTATAAAGGATTGCTTTTAAAAAAAGCCATTTTCACAAATATAATCTATTTCACAGTCAGGCAGGACCTGAAACACTGTGTCAGGGTCACATGATTATAGTAAACAATATTGTAGACTTGCTGATCTTAGCATTCAGTGACAGCCAAATCATTTTAAAAATACTTCTGATTTGTGTTAGCATGATTTTGATTCAGCAAGTACTGGCACATTTCAATATACCAGAAGACAAGTCTTTAAATTATTTATGTTATGGGGGTGTGTGTTTTAAAATAACTATTTGAATGATTCAGCATGATTCTATTAGCTCCAGTCGTTGGGTTTTTTTAACTGTTTGTCTTTGTTTTGCTGACTAAGCTATGCAGAGTAATTCTATAGCTGGACGCAAGTGTGCTCCATTAAAAACAAAATGAAAACAAAACATTGCTAGTGGCTCATTGCTGTCCTAGGAAGGTGTCAGGAAAACACCCAAAGAGCTGGAGGCTCTTTGTGATGCAGAAACCTAACTATATGATTTGTCAAAAATTTTGACCTGTCTTCCATATGTGATATTCTAGCCAGGCAGAAGAGCAGAAATCATGATTTCTCATCCTCATTCTTCTGCATCTGAATGAGCCTTTAGTAGGGATGTGACAGAGTTGTCCCAGTTGTGATTGTTTGGTGTCTGAAAGAAGGCCTTCAGAGTAATGCTAATATTCTCTCCAAATTGCAGCAGGTAGAAATATGAAAAATGCACACTTACACCTCCATATCATCGATGAGATCGCCCCCCCCGGTCCCCTCTACGCCCCCGCACCAAAGCAGCACTGTGGTATACCACAGAGCTGTGGAGGGTGAAGTGGGAGCTAAGACGGCTAGAGCGAAGGTGGCAGCATGCTCATGACGAAGTGTCATGAACATCTTATAGGACGTTTATGAAGGCCTATGAGATGGCAGTGAAGGCCACAAAGAAGGATTTCTACACGGCCTCCGTTATGTCTGTGAGCTCACACCCAGCCCAATAGTTTAGTTATTCGGTCTATTATGACTCTGCCACAGGGCAGACCAAATAGTAGGGAATTGGCTATTGGCTGTGAGGCATTTGTGAGCTATTTTGCAGATAAGATCATGACATTCTGCCAGGACCTCCGGGCCACATTGAAACAGTAAAGGGACTGGAAGCCCCTTGTCCATCTTCTGGTCTGGTATTGGACCACTTCGATAGACTCTCCTAGGAGGAAGTTGACAGGATCCTGGCAGCAGTGAGGCCTACTACCTGCCTCCTTGACCCATGCCCTTCCTGGCTAGTGAAATCTTGTGGGGAGAGCATTCGGGCTCCTCTGGAAGAACTTATCAACTTGTCCCTTTCTACTGGGACTTTCCCAGAGGCTTTGAAGGAGGCGGTGATTTGTACGCTCTTGAAAAAGCCATCGCGAGACCTGACGGTCCTGACCAACTACTGCCCAGTATTGAATTTACCGTTCCTGGGCAAGGTGGTTGAGAGAGTGGTGCCCGAACAACTCCAGGCCTTCCTGGATGACGCTTCCATCCTTGACTCCTTCCAGTCTGACTTCTGCCCTGGCCATGGGACGGAGATGGCTTTGGTCACCCTCACAGATGACCTCGGTAGACATCTGGGCTGAAACGGGTCAGCACTGCTGTTGTTATTAGACTTAACGGCAGCATTTGACATGGTCGACTATGATCTTATGACACACCGCCTCACCGATGTAGGAGTTCAGGGGACTTCCTTGAAATGGTTTTCCTCCTTTCTCCCTGGTTGGGGATAGAGGGTGGCACTTGGCAAGAGGGTCTTCCCTGCGGTACCCACTAGAATGTGGAGTGCCGCAGGGGGTGATCCTCTCGCTAATGTTATTTAACATCTATATGCGCCCCCTTGCCCAGTTAGTCCGGACAGAGTATGGGCTGGGCTGTCATCAGTACACTGATGACACCCAGCTTCATCTGTTAATGGACAGCCATCTGTCTTCTGTTCCTGGAAAGCTGGGTGAGGCATTGGAAACTGTGGCTGGATGATTGTGGCAGAGTCAATTGAAGTTAAATCCATCGAAGACGGAGGTCCTGTACCTGGGTCAATGGGGTATGGATGTGGGCACCAGGCTCCCCATACTGGAAGGGGCCAGCCCAGATAGTGAGAGGAGCCTGGGAGTAACACTGGATGCCTCTCTGTCCATGGAGGCCCAGGTTGCTGCAGTTGCCAAATCTGCATTTTTCCATCTTAGGGAGATCAGGCTACTGAAGCCCTATCTCTCCCCCCAAGACCTGGCTACAGTGATACATGCAATGGTCACTTCCAGGCTGGATTACTGCAACTCGCTTTACACAGGCTTACTCCTGAGGCTGATCCAGAAATTACAACTGGTGCAAAATGTGGTGGTGCACCAGCTTATGTCAATGCCTGTGCAGGCTCACATTCGGCCTGTGCTTTGCCTGCTGCACTGGTTACCAGTTGAGAACCAGATTGCTTCAAGGTGTTGCTAATAACCTTCAAAGCCTTATACGGCCTGGGACCAATGTACCTAAGGGACTGCCTCTTCCTGTATACGCCTTGAAGAGCTTTATGCTCTAATAATCAACATCTCCTGGTGGTCCCTGGCCCAAAGGATGTCCATCTAGCTCCAAACAGGGCCAGGGCCTTTTCTGCCCTGGCCCCCACCTGGTGGAACATGCTCCCCATCGAGATCAGGGCCCTGTGGGATCATATTCAGTTCTGCAAGGCCTGGAAGACGGAGTTGTTCCACTAGGCTATTGGCTGAGGCAGCGGGCGTCCACACATGGCCTCCCCGAGGTTGCTGTCCATCAGTAACCAGCCATATCCATCTGTACTAATGGGTCAAAGCTTTCACCAGTAAGCTGTAACCACTGATTTAAAATGTTTATATTATGTTTTTAAACTTAAGAGAAACAGAACATAAGAGAAGCCAATGTTGGATCAGACCAATGGCCCATCTAGTCCAACACTGTCACACAGTGGGCAAAAATACCAGGTGCCATCAGGAGGTCTATCAGTGGGGCCAGGACATTAGAAGCCCTCCCACTGTTGGCCCCCCCAAGCACCAAGAATACAGTGCATCACTTGCCCCAGCCTGAGAGTCCCTATCTATACCTTGTGGCTAATAGCCACTGATGGACCTTTGCTCCATATGCTTATCTAAATCCCTCTTGAAGCCGTCCATGCTTGTAGCTGCCACCACCTCCTGTGGCAGTGAATTCCATGTGATAATCACTCTTTGGGTGAAGAAGTACTTCCTTTTATCTGTTAAAATATGATGTGATCTGCCCTGAGCCCGCTTGCGGGATGGGCAGGATACAAATATGAAAAATAAATGAATAAATAAATATCAAGTAGTGGCTCAACCAGGGCTGCCACTGTATGCTCCTGCCCTCAGCTGCTCTCCTTGCTGTTACCACCCTTCCCACCGCACCTCCCAGGATCTGCAGCAGATAATGCTGTTTTCAGTCTTGTTCCGCAGGCATTTTTAAACATACCCTGACAAGCCACCCTTGCCTCATAGGCCTTCCCAAGTCTTACATCTCATGAGAATTTGCAAAGCCCTATTTTGCACATAGGTTTTTGCCATGCTGCAGTTAGAGACACCTGCGGAACAAGAGGATTAGTCGTGTTCGGTGCTCCAGTTCCTGGACAGCAAAAGAGAGGCTACACCCTCCCCAATATACCTCCCAAGGCCAATGGCTCACCTTTCCTCATTGCAGAGTCAGCCACATCTGTTCTGTCCCGCTTACAATAAGCAAAAAGCTTGTATGGACTTTCAGACTCTTTTGCCTGAGCCAGGATGGCATTAAAGGAGCCAAATTGTGCGTTACAACTTGACCAGTCACTGTCTTGCTAGTTTCTAATACAGGTCATTTAATAGTAACAGCAGGGCTATTTTTGGGCAGGAACGCACAGGAACGGAGTTCCGGCTGGCTCCTGAGTTGGCCACGCCCAGCAGGAACTCATTAGCATAATAGGCCACACCCAACAAGAAACTCATTAGGATTGGCTACATTAGGGGTGTGTGGCCTAACATGCAAAGGAGTTCCTGCTACAAAAAAGCCTTGAGTTTTGACAACAAACAAGGTAAACAGAATAAGAAGCAAAAGGTGGGTGTGGCTGGATGAGCACACTTCTGG
The DNA here is from genome assembly GCF_001447785.1 of Gekko japonicus. Classification (NCBI taxonomy): domain Eukaryota; kingdom Metazoa; phylum Chordata; class Lepidosauria; order Squamata; family Gekkonidae; genus Gekko; species Gekko japonicus. Next base: position 943,076 of record NW_015174853.1, read on the forward strand.
TAACATGGGGGTTTGGCCTAATATGCTAATGAGTTTCTTCTTCTGGGTGTGGCCTATTATGCTAATGAGTTCCTGCTGAGCTTTTTCTACAAAAAAAGCCCTGAGTAACAGTAACATGATACTTGCCCTGACCTGGTGGCCCAGGCTAGACTGATCTTGTCAGATCTTGGAAGCTATGTTAGGGTCAACCCTTGTTAGTACTTGGTAGAGAGATCTCCAAGGAAGTCCAGGGTTGCCAGGCTGAGGGAAACAATGGCAAACCACCTCTAAATGTCTCCTGCCCTGAAAACTCTATGGGGGTCACCTTAATTTGGCTGTGACTCAATGACACTTCTCACCACCAATACAATGCTTATCACTTTGATTTTTGCACCACTTCTATACCCCTCCCCCCAGCTTTAGTTTGCCCTGCAGGGAAAAAAAATAAATACTAAATACAGAAAACAATCACTGTGACGTATAGGCTGCTGTACTTTCAACTGGTAAAATTGAAGCTATACATGCATGCTGGTTTCTCCAAATTATTATTACTAGTTCAGGGTTATATGCTTTTGGATAGTGTTATAATGTGTTATCACAGATTTATTAAAATGTATTAAATAATTGAGCCAATGTTGTTGTTTTTTGCATATTAATGATAATTGTGAAAATTGTATGTATTTATCGAATAAAGCACAGCAGCCTATATATCACAGTGATTGTTTTTGTATTTGGTGTGTAATTCACACTGTGATCCCATTTATTTGTTTTTCTGCTTGAATTAGCGGGGGGGAAATAAAGACAATGGAAAAATGGTAAAAAGACCAGTCATATGTCCACATCATGTATAACTTGGATGTCACTTTACTAGCTTGTTGTACCTGACTTGAGCCCTCGATGTACTGGAACAATTTATGTTCCTTTGCAAAAGAGGAATACAAATCCTATAGTAAAGTAATCATTTCTGCAACCAACAAATGTTGAAAGTTATCACCAAGATTTAGTTACTGGATTGAATCTATTGTACTTACCCCCCGTGACAATGATATTGGCTTTTGCACAGTATGTGAAAGCGTTGACTCCTCTTGGTACTGAAAAATCCCTGACGGGTCTGCAGTCATGAAGAAACATGTGATCACAAACTCAGATCATTCCAGCTCATATTCTATGCTGTATCTTAGAAGTGCCTTGAAAGTTTTGCACTCACAGTAGGAGGTTTTGAATCAGGACTTTAAATTCTATCAAAGTTTTGCTCTCTGAATAAAATGTGCACCTCTCCCCACAGTGAGGGGGCTGTCAGTTGAGTGCCCTGTAAAGGACTCCTCCACTCTAGCTGCTGTCCCACAGAGGACCGGAGGAATGCAAGAGCCAGCCTTGAGAAAACCATCACTCTCATTTGCTCTCTCATTCAACAGTCATCGAGGGGTGAAACTGGGAAACAGTGCAGGGGCCGCTTGCAAGAAAGATGCAGATCAGGAAGGTATCAGCAAACTCGGCTTGCTGCTCACAGCACTAGACACAGAGCAGCTGACTTGGTTGCTTCTCTGAAAGACCTCTGTCAAACGTTCCTGGGGATCAGCAAAGGCCCCTGCCTCCATGAAGCCCCACATCTGCGATGCATTTGAGAGAGGGCTGCTATCCTCTCCCGGACACTAAACTAAACCAGACCCTGACACAGGCTTTTTTCTCCTTACTCTTCTCTTCCGTGTCATCACTTCCACTCTCCTAGACAACAGATCAGGACTGTACTGTCCTCAGAGCTACTGCGTGGAAAAGGAATGCCTGTGCTCAGTTGAAGGCCCCTTCCACCTCCTGACAGATCAACATTGCCACTGTCATAGCACTGATGGTCTGTTGCAGGGTAGCAAGACTCACCCGAACTGCTGCTGTCTAGGCACCAAGCCTTTCATAGCACCGGAGGGAAGCAGTTCCTGAACTACTTTAGGTTTCCCATATTTTGAATAGACGTGCCTGCTAGCACGGGAAAACCACACAGACCAGTTATGAAACCAATTGCAAAGGGGACAGCTGTGTTAGTCTGCTGGTGCAAAATGAAACAAAAGTCCAGAGACACCTTAAAAAATCAACAGCCTTTATTTCAGTATGAGCTTTCTTCAGACAGATGTGTGAAAGGAAAATTGTAATGAGAGGCTTTGAGCGAACAATTCCAGAACATTTTCCCAGCTCCTCCCTCTGTAAACTTCCACATAAGATTTCCCAGTATGATTTCCCCTTAAAATATCTATCTGAAGCAGGCCCGTAGCCAGGATTTGTTTAAGTTGGAGGGCATTTAAATTTCTTAGGGGGCACAGGCTAATCGAATTACAGGAATACCCGGCTCCTTCCCTGAATCTGCTGCCACTCGGGGGCCCTGGGCTGGATGGGAAGTCATGGGGCCTTGCCAGTAAGTCTGGGGGCCTAGTAGGGTTCCCAAGTCGGATCGACGCTGGAGCGGGGGACTCCAGCACCGCTCCGGGAGTACTCTCTCTCGCGCACTGCAACCCCGTCGCCCGGAAGTGACGCGACCATGCCAGGCACGCTGGGGGCGGGGCCACAACCATCCGAGGGAAAACCATAGAGTTTTCCCTCGGATGACCGTGGCCCCGCCCCCAGCGTGCCCAGCGTGGTTGCGTCACCTCCGGGTGACGTGCATATTGCGTGCTTTGGGGGTGGGGTTCCCCCGGGGCCTGATCCGCCAGCGGCGGGGGAACGGGCCTCCGGGGCGGGGGTTTCCCTGCCCCCCGGGGGGACTTGGCAAGCCTAGGGCCTAGCCCTGAAATGCTCCACTTTAGCTACGGGCCTGATCTGAAGTTAGCTGTGACTCACAAAAACTCATATTGAAATAAATGTTTTTAGTCTTTAAGCTGCCACTGGCCTGTTGTTTTATTTTAGTACGATTGCCAGCCATGTGTCAATGCTAATTCAGATCTTTTCAGAGCCATGTATGTTCAGATGAATATGAAGGCTGTAGATGATAAATTTTATAGTGATTCCAAAGTATACATTGCTTACCATTTGCTGTAATGATTACAAGAAAGATACTGGCATTTTTGGTAGTGTGTGCTATAAATAAATTTGTAAAATGGGCCATTGCATGAATGATCCTTTTTGTCTGGCTCTGAGGTGGAATTATCAATTCTGAGTTGGAATTAACCGCCATTTAGAAGAAAAACACTACTAACATAAATCAGTATTCCTTTAAATAGCATTTTCAAATTGTCCTACCCTGTAAACATGCAATGGGATACAAGTTGTGACTTACAGGTTGTCTTCCAGTCTTTTCAGGTCATCCAAAACAAGTGAATGAACACTGTCCAATGAGCAGGACACAAAACAATTCAAGGCTGGAATGTACTTAACTTTCACAACCCAGTCATCATGCAGCTTGCGTTTAACACTGGGAGATTAAAAAAAACAAGAACGAACAAAACACACATCCATCTAGGTCAGTAAATTAGCATCATTTCCCTTGCTATGCTGGTACAACACCAAGAATGGGGAGGTTATCTTCAATTTGTTTTGTGTGTGATTGCATACATCATCACATTACCTTAAGACTCTCAGGACATGAGGTCTTTCAAAATTATCTGGCAGACCTGTATCCTACCTATATACCTAGGCACCAGGGAGGACTCTGAAGGTATGTATGTCTATTTCTTTTTGAATGTTCAGCTCTATTAAAAATCACAAGCACCTGCACAGTCTGTACCAAATCCCCCATGCTGTCTCAATTACCCTCCCATTTCTGTGTAATTTTGCATTCCAACTAATGCCCGGTCAAAATGGGCATTAGTCTTACCATGATTCTGTTTATTGCCAGCCCTCTTCATTAGTAACGGTCAACACATGAACAATTTGGGTACAGTGTACACTTAATTTTTCTTTATACGTATATTGAACATTTCTTACGCTACATTCAACATGGGTACAGACCCAAACCCATGTAGATTGTCTTTAAAAAAAAAGTGTCCATTAGCAGTGTGTTCTTGTTCTATGAACATTTGGCATTATTTATCTTAAGCTCAGAGGAAAAGTAAAAGAGGCAGCATGTAAATCACATTGATCACAGTTACATTCGAAATAGGAAAGTTTACTTGACAAGTTGTTTCCCAGTTTGTTTTGCTTCAACTGTGAGAAAATCAGGCCTATTGCCCAGTCTCCCCCTAATAATAGAAAAGAGTAAGAATCCAGTAGCACCTTAAAGGCTGTGTTCACACATATGAAAGTGGACTGAAAGAGGACTATTTAGTTGTCAGCAAGCTGCCAATATATTTCCCTGTTCTCTGTGTATGCTGTTGTTTTCCTATCCTTTGTGTATGCTCCGAGGCGTCCCTATTCTATGAGTATGCGCTTGTTTGCTTTCACTTTTCCATGTATGCCTGTTTATGCGC
>NW_015174853.1:947464-948916 GCF_001447785.1 Gekko japonicus
AATTCAGATCTTTTCAGAGCTATGTATGTTCAGATGAATATGAAGGCTGTAGATGAGAAATTTTATAGTGATTCCAAAGTATACATTGCTTACCATTTGCTGTAATGATTACAAGAAAGATACTGGCATTTTTGGTAGTGTGTGCTATAAATAAATTTGTAAAATGGGCCATTGCATGAATGATCCTTTTTGTCTGGCTCTGAGGTGGAATTATCAATTCTGAGTTGGAATTAACCGCCATTTAGAAGAAAAACACTACTAACATAAATCAGTATTCCTTTAAATAGCATTTTCAAATTGTCCTACCCTGTAAACATGCAATGGGATACAAGTTGTGACTTACAGGTTGTCTTCCAGTCTTTTCAGGTCATCCAAAACAAGTGAATGAACACTGTCCAATGAGCAGGACACAAAACAATTCAAGGCTGGAATGTACTTAACTTTCACAACCCAGTCATCATGCAGCTTGCGTTTAACACTGGGAGATTAAAAAAAACAAGAACGAACAAAACACACAACCATCTAGGTCAGTAAATTAGCATCATTTCCCTTGCTATGCTGGTACAACACCAAGAATGGGGAGGTTATCTTCAATTTGTTTTGTGTGTGATTGCATACATCATCACATTACCTTAAGACTCTCAGGACATGAGGTCTTTCAAAATTATCTGGCAGACCTGTATCCTACCTACATACCTAGGCACCAGGGAGGACTCTGGAGGTATGTATGTCTATTTCTTTTTTGAATGTTCAGCTCTATTAAAAATCGCAAGTACGGTACCTGCACAGTCTGTACCAAATCCCCCATGCTGTCTCAATTACCCTCCCATTTCTGTGTAATTTTGCATTCCAACTAATGCCTGGTCAAAATGGGCATTAGTCTTACTATGATTCTGTTTATTGCCAGCCCTCTTCATTAGTTACGGTCAACACATGAACAATTTGGGTACAGTTTACACTTAATTTTTCTTTATACGTATATTGAACATTTCTTACGCTACATTCAACATGGGTACAGACCCAAACCCATGTAGATTGTCTTTAAAAAAAAAGTGTCCATTAGCAGTGTGTTCTTGTTCTATGAACATTTGGCATTATTTATCTTAAGCTCAGAGGAAAAGTAAAAGAGGCAGCATGTAAATCACATTGATCACAGTTACATTCGAAATAGGAAAGTTTACTTGACAAGTTGTTTCCCAGTTTGTTTTGCTTCAACTGTGAGAAAATCAGGCCTATTGCCCAGTCTACCCCTAATAATAGAAAAGAGTAAGAATCCAGTAGCACCTTAAAGGCTGTGGTCACACATACGAAGTAATCCACATTCAATCCACTTTCAATGCACTTTCCAACTGGATTTTGCCAGTTCACACAATAAATTCCAGTTAGAAAGTGGACTGAAAGAGGACTATTTAGTTGTCAGCAAGCTGCCAATATATTTCCCTGTTCTCTGTG
>NW_015174853.1:949130-968209 GCF_001447785.1 Gekko japonicus
CTCAATGGCGCGCGGGGGAAGACCCGCAATTGGGCCTCAGCTTTTTGAATTTTCTATAATCTATGGGGATCCATGCTTATGCCTCATTCTGAACAGTGATCCTGTTATGCACCTATCACTTCAAAATAAAGTTAAACCTTTTCTACAAGTGTGTACTTCGTTGATGTGATGGGAGTCTGACATTAGTGTGTGTGACAACAGCCAAAGACTAACAAAATTTGTGGCAGGGTATGAGCTTTCGTGAGTCATTGCTCACTGCCACAAATTTTGTTGTCATCAAGGTGCTATTGGACTCTTACACTTTTCTGCTGCTACGGACAGACTAACATGGCTACCCATCTTATCTATCTACCCATAATATACGAGAAAACAGTAATTTCACATTGCAGCATCTGATGAGTATTAATGCGATCATTTTCGGTCTCAGTGATAAGAATTGTCAAAACTGGACTTACTGCCTGAATTTCTTTGAGTCTAAAACCTGGATTTGTGCTTTCTTTTTAGACTTAGTTTGTTTTAGCCCGAAGTCATCACTAGTCAAAGTAAACAAGTTGACATGTCCTCCATCATCTCCCATTAAGATATCATCTTTCACCAGCAGTTCTGTTGGATGGTAAACTGAACAAATGCAGAGCAGACAGTGTTCCATGGGTTTGATGATAAAACAAGTATCCTGTGAAACAAAAGCACTTGCTTATTGGATGCTTTTGCATTGATCCTATTTACCCTACTGACCAAAAAACCCCCCACACCTGGTTTCAAAGGCAAAAGGTCGTAGAGAAAATGAAGAATTGAAATTAGCTCAGAGATAAGTGCATGCTTAGCAAGTCTAAGGTTGCAATCCTGGGCCATATGATCACCACAACCTTAAGCTGGTTTTCTAGTTATTCGATTTCCTGATGAGAAAAGCATTTCTGTAACTTGAGAATTCTTTGCAACATCCCTTCCACCTTCTGCCTGGAATAAGGACCCAGGGATTTCCGTTCCTACTGTTTTCTGACAAAGGGAGCTTTGACTCTCAAGGACTTATACCCTGGAAATCTTGTTGGTCTTTAAGGGTGCTACTGCATTCAGATCTTGAGAATTCTCATCACTCTCACCAGACTAAATTTCCCAGGAGTCTTCGGAGGGGAGAATGGTAATTAAACTGGTATAAAACAATTATGCATTTGCAATATAGGTATACCTTTGATCATTAACTGCAGGTTTAACTGCTATTGCCAATCAATTTTTACCTTATAATCATCAGGGGTCATTTTGTAAAAAAAGAGGGGCAGGAGCTCATTAACATAACTCATTAGCATAAATTATTTGCATATGCCACATCCCCTGACATCACCGGAAGTGTGTCAAAAGGCTACACCCATCGCTCAGGCTCCACTGGACTGTTTTGGATTGCTAGCTATGGGGGGGGGGGGGTTTCTTTCCCTTTTTTGTTCTTGCTTCCTGCTATAGCAGCCCCTGACCCCTGTTTCCACTCAGTAGGGTGGTAGGGGCAAAAATGAAGGAAAAATCATCATTGTGGCAACACCATAACATCACTTCTGAGTTTGCCCCAGAAATGATACCATAGTGTTGCCACACTGCCCCTGCCATGTCTCTGCTCCTGCAGGCTCCCACCAGGTGACAGTCACTGGCTGGCAGCCCTAATTAGTATGCCTATCAATCAACATATTTTTGGAGACACAGAATCAAATTTATTTAAGAAAAACTAAAATTGCAGGGGACCTCCAAGGAACAGCATTGGGCACAATGTGAAGGGTCTTCAGTGGGAGGAGGGAATCAGGAAAACTCACACACCCCCCCAGTGGCCTTCTTTTGAAAGAAAACAACTGATTTTATTGAATGAATGATGTTTATTTGCGGTCAAAGACCATTCATCAAAATATTACTTGTTCGTTAAATACAAGCAAATTAGCTTTCAGCTCTAAAAATAAACATATAACCTTAAAATCATTAGAATGTTAAAAGGAGAAAAATTTAACAGTCCATTATATCAAAATAATTATGAGATGTTTAAAACTAAAGTACTTAAACAACTGATTAGATACAATCAAATATGTTTATGTATGCCGCTCAGTACCATATTGAAAAACACACAACTGAATGCATCATTCCAGTGTTTTCCAGGTAACATGGTAATGGAATATTCAAATCCACTATCCATTGCTACAGTATTTATTCTGGGGGGGGGGAATAACCCACATGCAAAGCAATTGGTTAATTAAAAAGAATTGTATAGCTCAGTATATCTTGAAAGTTCAGTGGCAAGGGCCATGAGATTAAAGGGAAGATTTAAATATTTTTGCACTCAATAAAAATTCATTTAGGCTGCAATCAGATGTGCCATTTGGTGCAGAGGGGAAGTGGGCTTATTTCCCTCAGTGGAAATTGACATGATGTTGCACACATCCTTTGTAGCTGCAGGCTCAGCCCATCACTGAGTGATCAAATGGCACATGCGGGCGAGTAGGGTTTTTTTTTTACCTTTTGTTTCCCATGCGCATAAATGAGGACGTGTGATCAAATGGCACATGCAGGCGAGTAGGGGTGTTTTTTTTGCCTTTTGTTTCCCATGCGCATAAATGAGGAATCGCACCTCAACATGGAGGGTTCCCCATGGAGTATGTGGTTATGCACATACTGCTAAGCAAGGAAAAAAACTGGCACCGAGTCGGGATGGAATGAGCAGACCATCCTGACAGCTTGATTACTTGAACAATCAGACAGGGGAAAGTCCGTCTGTGGCCCATCGGCAAGCATTAGGACCAGACTTTCCCCAGTGTCTTTTAACTCCACTTCCATGGCGGGGCAGCACGGGGTGCCGATGGCCGTGGGACCTTTCCCAGGTGTTGCTGTCTAATTGTGCCCTTTAGATCCATCAGGCATTTGCAACTGAGTTGGATCTAAAGGCATGTCTGACCACGGCCTTAAAAAGTTCAGAATAAACGTTCAAAACCTCCTCCTTATTCTTGCTGAACCCTTACCACTAGACAAATTACTAGGTAGGAAGGATATGCAATACTGTCAAATAGTGCTCAGGAAAGAAATATGGAAGAAGCTCAACATGGGGTTACTGCCTTAAATGGTATCCCCATATCGAATTCTTCCCCATAATGTAGGATCATATACACTATGTTGCAGTATCATCATGTTGAATGTTTTCTCACCCTCCAGCGGTACCCAGGATGTGCAGAGGTGCAAGTAGCAAAATGTGCACCACGTTGATGCCACAACATGGGGTAAGTGATCTTGCATGTTATGGTGGAGACTGGAGAAGTCAACTTAGGGATGCCAATTTTAAAGTAGTCCTGTATCAGACAGAGAATGTAGTTCTGTCCTCATGCAGGAGGCTCAAGAAGTCCAGGTACTCTAGCTGTCCTGGGTAGGTGACTCCTATTTGCAGAGATGTGCTTTAGCTCCATCATTTTTGGGATAGTCCGCTGTAATACACACTGCATGGGACTGCACTGGTAATGTGTTTGCATTGCTATGGACTTTTACTACCGAACACAACAAGTATTCACATCTTCACTAACATTGTGGTCTTGTTTTATGAGATCCTACAGCTATATTGCCCAGGTTTCTATGTCTTTATGCTCTGAAGAGATACTTCCTATACACCATCTGATTTCAGAATTCTCTCATCAGCTCTTTACCAGCTATGTTATTAAAATGCAACATATTCAATAGTGTATAACCTAATTTTTCCTTCTGCATAGCCTTTCACTACAAATGCCAGAACCTACTCAGTTAAACAGCTAGAAACATCAGCGTGACTCAACACAGTACCAGAATACTCCCTTGTGATTTGTAATCCCAGACGATGATGGTCCTTTCAGTCACAGCTACAACACGCTTGAGCTGATACAGGTAATCACATCCATTGATCCATGGACTATCCTGATGAAAGAGAAACATTGGCAAAATCGTTTGCTTTGCTTGTTTGCTAGGAAATCTGTTCTTCCTTAATTGATGTCTGAAGATGGTTATATCAATTTGATTAATACAAATGGAGAGGAAGACTGGAGGCAGTAATTAAAGTATTCAGCACAGACATGAAACTCTAGCTTGCTTGGCAGTTGTAATCTCAGCCGTGGAGGTATATGTGTGTGGCAGTGTGTATACATATTTGATTAATAATTTATATAGAACTTTCTAAGATTTATTACATCTGGACCTGACTTCTTCCATGGATAGGTTTAGCTCACAACAACATAGTGAGGTGGATGTGACCAAACTAGACATGACAATCACATTTGCTTGTTTGTTTTTACCCTGAATCTGTGTAAATGGTGAATTTGGAGGGAACACAAGGACACAAGAAGTGTACTCACAGACATTCTGATCCTGCATTGCCTCCTAACTCTGCATGTACTTGTGCTTGGGTACTTGTTTTTAAACGCACACATGAAATTGCCCGTGTTGGGGTTGCCAGGTCCCCACCAGTGTTCCCTCTAAGCTGAGTTAGTGTGAGCTAGCTCACAGTTTTTTAGCCTCCGGCTCACAGATTTTTCTCTTAGCTCAGGAAGGATGGCTCCCGAGCAGACTAATTTATGCAGGAGCCATATTGCTCGCTCACAGCTTTAATGCCAGTAGCTCACAAAGTAGAATTTCTGCTCACAAGACTCCACAGCTTAGAGGGAACATCTCCCCACTGGCCACTGGTGGGGGTGGAGGGGTAGGGTTGCCAGATCCAGGTTGGGAAATTCCTGGAGCTTGGGGGATGGAGCCTGGGGAGGACAGGGACCTCAGTGGGGTACAATGTCCAAAGCATCCTTTTCTCCAGGAGAACTGATCTCAGTAGTCTGGAGATGAGCTGTAATTCTGGAGGATCCCCAGGTCTCATCTGGAGGCTGGCATCCCTACCTCATATTGAGCTTACTGGCAGTGGCTTTCCAGGGTTTCAGATCTTTCACATCACCTACTACCTGCTCCTTGCAACTAGAGATGCCACAGACTGATCCTGGGTTCTTCTGCACACAAAGCAGATCAGCTTTCACTAAGCCACAGCTCCTCTCCCATTAGTAAGATTGACCCCCAATGGTGTTGGTAAGGAAATGAGGGAAATAGGGACAGTCCTTTCTAAGTAGATACTACATTGGTTTGGGCCCCTGAAATATGATTAGATTAGTTTTGCTTAATACATTTTAATGTACTATTTTTATTAATTTTATTTAGTTTTAATGTAAGACATAGCAGATTATGGAGAGGAAGAATGCAAATCATGAAAATTCTTTATAAAACCCCCATTTTCCACTTGCCAGGTTCAAGTGTGGCAGATATGCTGCTATTTGAGGAGTCCTAAGGGACACGTTTCATTACTAAAGCTCACCTATCTATACATGAAGGGAGTCTGAGGCAGTGGCATCCTGAGGCAATAGTAGACTACACCAGTTCAGATTGTAGGTGAGGATTTTTGTATGCTGCCCTGTGTGTAATTTCCCTGTGAATAAAAATCTGGCAGGTCAGGGAGAAAAAAAAATCTATTTCAGACCAAAACTGTGAGAACTCCCTGTGGCAATCATCTTTAAAAGTCCTGCCTCCCCTTTAGGGTTCTGAACCAATCCTTGTGATTCAGGCCTCATACAAATCCAAGGGATTGTCATACAATCAGAGCCCATGGGACTCCACTGGATGGGAGCAGATGAATCAACCTTGGGTTAAGAAGAGTGTGGTGGGGGGACAGTTTTTCCCCTTTCCCTTCTGGTTTTGAAAGGGAGCATCAGCTTAGACAGGCTTTTATTTGGCTTTTAGTAAGGAAAAACAGTTAACGGAAATATATTTTTTATTGATTAAAAATTCTTACTACAAAGTATCATATCTAACTTTGAAAATAAATATATAAACAATACTTGAACAATATTAAGTATTTTAACAATGTTAAACACAACAAAACTTTTAAACATTTCTACAAATTAGAATAAAAGTTTCTACAAATTACAATAGATACATTAGTTACAACAATGCAACCTATAAAATAGATTTCACAATTATAACTACTATGTTACATGAATTTGCAGGTACGTTAGGTAAAGAGAATTCAATCAATCAATTTATTTGGCTCACATGACCAATGGTCTCAAGCACAGAATACAGCAAACATGTAAAATATCAATATAAGAGTTTAAAACTGTTAACATTTCAAATCCAATTAAAATATAAACTGTATAAAGGTTTAAAATACAAAACTATAAGACATTTCAGTCATAAAATTGAAAAAATTGAAAAAACAATTAGAAACAAAAAGTGCACACCTCCTCTTAGCAGCAATTATTTACGCTTCAATGCTATTATAATAGCTAAGTATTTTGCTACTGAAGTGGTGATTGTCGGGTCAGCATCTGTCAGCAAATAAGAGATGGCTCCAGTGGAAGATGGTATTTAGATAAAATTGGATATACCCAATATGACCTAAGAGTTAACCAATGAGAACAAAACAAAAGGAGATGTGTCAGCGTCTCAATCTCACCAGAACCTGCTGAAGTAACCTTTCTGGAGAAAGGGGAATCATATCTGCCTTCAGGGTTTATTTACTTTACTTTGAGAGCTAGTTTTACTTCATGTACTGAAGCCATCCACACCTACCTATTAGATACATTATCTTCTGTTAAACCAACCTTTGTTTGTTGTGTATGTAGTGTAATGGAATGGAATGAATGTACTGAGCTTGAAATCTGAAAGGTATTGTAAACCGACCTATCAGAACAAAAGGAGTTCTGGAGGGAAGCAAAGTAATTGGTCTTTATGTACAGTTTCTGATTGGACCTTAGCTGACATGTGGGCATGGCTTGCCAAGCCTGGACTGTTTAAAAAGGAGCCTGTTGCTCCATTGATTTGTCTCATTCTGTTCTTCTGACTACGTGTTCAATAAAGCTGTTATCACTGTTCACCTGCTGCCTCGAGTCTCGTATCTAACATTGTCCATCTCTGACCTTGGTCTAACAGATTTCCAAATAAGAAACCTTTAGGAAGTGCGTAGCTTACCCTATACCAATCCTTTATTCAAAGCTTGTGCCCCTCCTTTATAATTTGGTTGTGGGCAGTTGGCGTATAAAGAATCTAAAGGAGAGGCCAAAGTAGGGGGAGACTGGACATTCTTCAGTTCAAAAGACAGTCGACTTACAGCCCCCCCTCACCCTTTCCAAACTGCCTTTGTATTCTGTTTTGGTATCTGGTTGCTAATGGATTTTTTTCTGTCATTTCAGACAGACCCATTTTAGTAACCAGCTGCTAGTGGAATCTATTTACCTGGTCATACAAACCCACTTGCGTCAGTTTAGCAAAGCACGGTTGAGATGCTTTTGAGGAAAACTGCTTTTTTCTGTTTTCAACACCTTTGTGTGTTGATCACTGTGGTGTGCTGTTTAAAATGTCCATACAGCTTCCCACAATGCCACTTTCCCCCGCACTTTTCCACCACGTGATCTTCTTCTGACTTTATTCTAAGGTGAGTGCTATAGCACTAAACCGCTATCGCCACCAGTGTTCCCTCTAAGCTGAGTTAGTGTGAGCTAGCTCACAGTTTTTTAGCCTCCGGCTCACACATTTTTGTCCTAGCTCAGGCAGGATGGCTCCAGAGCAGACTAATTTATGCAGTAGTCAAATTGCTTGCTCACAACTTTAATGCCAGTAGCTCACAAAAAAGAATTCTTGCTCACAAGACTCCACAGCTTAGAGGGAACATTGATCACCACACTATTGAGATGCATTGACTCCATGCATCTCACCTTAGAATGTTTTTAAAAGTCTGAGGAAGATTGCATGGTGAAAAAGGATGGGGGAAAAGTGGCACTGTTTGAAATGACCATAGCACTTCATAGCACTTTAGACCATAGCTAGTTAACGGAAGGAAATTCACTGTATGAACTGTATGATCTCTGTATTGCTTTACTCGAAATCAAGCCAACAATAAATAACATCCGGTTTAGAATGATAATGTGAAAAGGGCCACTCTTTCTCACCCCATAGCCACCACACATCCCCATATGCAAGATGTGATAGGACAGACCACCCTACTACCTTATTCTGATATATGATCAGGCCCTTACGCCAGAATAGAATACTATGGTAATAAATCCAGTTCAGATAGTATTTATAGTTTAAACAGGTCCAGTTTGAAATTTTTGAATGTCCTTTGAATGGTCATGAGTGTCATTTGGAGAAATTCAAAGCATGGTGCTGCTTAAAGCTGAATTTTTTATTTAACACAACACATTCTGAAAAGTCAGTCTGAGCAAGTAAGTGAGTTAGAAACTGAAACATCAGGTGTTTCAAATGTATTACATTTTTGCAGTCAGCACAAGTGGTTCACATAGTGTAAGTAGTTTATAATGGAATCCACTCAAAATTTCTGTGCATCAATAAAACTGGAAATTAATTTCACATCTGTATGCTTTATGTTACACAAAGAGAAAGTACAGCATTTTGAAAAGGTAGTATACAGGATTCTAAATCAAAATTTAAGAGAGAACTCCTATGGCTGGCAGAGTGCCCAGAATCTCTTTCTAGCCTGTCATGGAAGACTTAACTAAGGGAAGCAGATGCAGTGACATAACTTGTCCAAATGAATATAGTGAGAACCAGGCAAGCCTGCCATGGGAAAAATGTTTTTAATAAGAACAATGCTCCAATCATTTGATCACCTGGGAAATACAATCAGAACAGAAAATAAAGCCTGGAAGTCAAGATAAGACAACAGAACTCATCCTAATATACTGATTTATTCCCCACTGTTGTGCCAACTGCAGCTGTTAGAGATCACTGAATTTAATGCCTAACTAGCAAGTCAGACTCGCTCAAAATAGAACTTGGCAGCTGTTGGTCCCCAGGTAAGTGACGCACAAAATCTGCATCCAACTGTTCTCCATGTAGATATAGTGCTGATGTTATTCAGCCTCTCAGAACAGCACACACACACACCTCTTTCTTCTCATGTCAATTAATTCCTACTGGGATTGTCAGCACAGCAGTAACTATTTGTGATGGTTTGAGATGCATTAAGTGAGACTGAGTAGGAAAAACTGTTCTAAAATGGGATATATGCCACAGCTCACAGAAGCTTCACCATAGCCAAGAAAAGGTCAATGGCAGACTAATAAGCAATACAAAATGTGCTGGCAGGGAGGACCTGACCTCTTATGGCAGGAACAAAGAATCAGATAATATGTTGTGTCCAGTGTTCCCTCTAAGCTGAGGAATATGTTGTGTCTCATTTCAGAGTATTTTGTTAACAAACAGAAGTACAGCTGTAGCACTAAATCTATTAAAAGCCTTTTAGAGCTCTGTATCTAGGAACCTGCAGTTTTTCCTTTAAAGGGCCATGAAAGAGACAACTTTTTTAGATTTGGAAGATGATGACAAAAAGAAAAAAAAATCCACAGTGGTGCACTGCAAACAAATAGTTTTTAAAAGATCCCAACACATTTCAAAGCCTCAGCTTTCCTCAGGAGAATAACAGGCAGGCAGCTGCAGAGTAGGGTAGAGCAAGGACTGGGCATACCCTGGAAGGCAGAACATAGTTACGACAGCAACAGACATTTGGGCACCATTCCTAGGAAAAGAGGCAGCGGCACAGAAAGAGCACAGCGTGGCCTTTGACAGCCAAGGGAGGCAGCCAGCCAGCCATATAACAAAATGTTTTGATAGTTATTTAGCAGTAACAGTAGGGTTGCCAGGCTGGCAACTAGTGGGAGAGGAAGGAGGGGGGATGGGGGGGATGATGTTGCACATATGGCATAAGTTCTGGCAAATACCCAGAAGTGATGTCACTGCTCCCATGTGATGCTCTAGGATTCACCCAAAACTATGGCACAGGGTATCCACAAAAAATGATGTTGTGCTGTTGATGCAATGCTGATGTTCTGAGCAACTTTACTGGGCTAAAACAAATAAAATGAATCTCAATGGGGATAAATGTAAAGTTCTGTATTTAGGTAGGAAAAACGAAATGCATAATTACAGGATGGGGGAGACCTGTCTTGGCAGTAGTACGCGCGAAAAGAATCTAGGATTTGCAGGGTGCTTTTAAACGCTGCTGGTGGGATTGCCCTATATCTCTACATTTTGGACAACTATTTTAAAGGCTGTGGAAAAATATTTATGCCCAGAGTCAGTTCTCTCAATTATTGGCCTACCCTCAATTTATCAAAATATAAATCAGAATTAACATCTCTTTTTTTTTGATAGTGGCAAAAACTCTTATTGCACAAAATTGGAAATCTAAAAAAATTCCTACTGTATAGCGATGGTGTAATGATTTCATGTTTAACTGTGTGTGTGTGGCTTTAAAAGTTTGGTTTGCATGGCTGTGATGGTAATCTAGAGTGCTGGAATCAGGCAAGTGATATGATTGGTGAGTGACCGAGAGGGGGAGGGGTTTTGGAATGGATGCTGTGTGGAGGATTTGAATGTCTATCAAGAGGGTCAGTTAGATATGACAGTTGATGAAGATCAGTTAAGTTCTGATTTCTGTGAGAGAAGCAGAAGTTCTGTGTATGAGAGGAGTGAGACCCATCCCTGTGTGGGATGAGTTTAGTTCTGGGGTCTGAAGGAGAGACCTTCTTGTGTGTGATATGAGAGTTAAGTGCTGTGTCTGAAAGAAAGTGACAAGCAGTTCTGTGTTGAAACAGTTATAAGCTGAAGCTGAGTTTCTAGGAAACAGTAAAGATTATATGGACATGAAGGAAAAAGCGTTACAAATTTACCTAAGGAAAAATCCCTGTCAGTAGGGAGCAGACTGTGTGTTATACCTACTTTACTAGTTACATGGTTCTACCCTCGTATGTATGCTTTCTTTAAATAAATCCTATTTCATTCAAGTATACCAGCTCTGGAAAGAATCCTTCTTCAGACCACATAGTTCCTCGAAAGCTTAAACCCTCGATATACCTACCCAGTGATAGATATTATATTATAAAGGTTTGGAAAGCCTTAAATTTCCTGGTGGCAGCCGGAATACCCAGTAAAATAAAATAAAAAGGAACACTTTTAAAGGGAAACCAGACCTCCCCAGTTAAGGGGTCGTCACAGATGGTTTTTAAAGATTTGAGATATAGCAATTATGGATAAATTGGCAATGCAGATAACCATTGCAGAACTGCTACCTAAATGAAATAACTTTCTGGAAAAATGGTTTCCTTTCTTTGATTATGTAACACTACACCCTAATAAGAAATGTAGACTTTAAATTTTATTGATTATATAATATCAAATTTAGTATAGTAAGTTGTAAAGGTGTATAATTTCTTGTTATAGTTGTATGTTGAACTATCTATGATTGTTGTTGTATTTATTTTTTAATGTTGATTGTTGATAAAAAATAATTGAAAAATTAAGTTAAAAAAATAAAGAAAAGGATCTAGGGGTCTTAGTAGACCATACACTGAACATAAGCCAGCAGCGTGATGCGGTAGCTAAAAAGGCAAATGTGATTTTGGGCTGTATCAACAGAAGTGTAGTGTCCAGATTCCACGAACTGAAACAGGCTTCCTTGGGAGGTGGTGGGCTCTCCTTCTTTGGAGGTTTTCAAACAGAGGCTGGATGGCCATCTGACAGCAATGCTGATTCTGTCAGAGGGAGGGCAGGAAGGGTTGCACCAGTGCTTAGTTCTTGCAGCCCCTTTTTACACACCAAGGGATATGCTGATCGGCACTTTGGGGTCAGGAAGCAATTTTTCTCCAGGCCAGCTTGGCTGGAGATCCTGGAGATTTTTTGTCATCTTCTGTGTGTGGAATAGCGGTCACTGGGGATGTGGGGGGGAGGTAGTTGTGAATTTCCTGCATTGTGCAGGGGGTTGGACTAGATGACCCTGGAGGTACCTTCCAACTCTATGATTTTATTATTCTATGATTCTATGATCATACAAAACACCCTATGGACCCTGTTCACAAATCACACTGAACACACGTACAACTGGTGTACAGTGTACATTTTCTTTTTGTTTATGTTATGCACTGAGTAATTGTCATATCGCATTGAATGCATGTACAGTTGAATTTATTTACCCAAATTTATCCAGGTACTGCTCTCTGTGTTTGCTCTTTCTTACAAATGGATGTATGCACATATTGCAGGCTGTAAATACATTCACTGCAATGTGAACAGGGTTTATGATGATTGGTGAGAAGGAGAGCAGTTCCTGAGCGCCCTTGTTTCTGATTCTTTTTCCTCTCTTGCCTGAGAAGACTCAACAAAAGGAAACTCACTGGCCCCCACTATGTCTGCCAGTGTTTGCAGCAGTACAATGTTATGATGGTTCCTCGAATTGGTTCAGTTCTCCCACTCTAAAGGTTTGTCAAGGTTAACTCTCCCTTGACGGGGGCAGGGGGGGCATTTGTGTTAAATAGTGGGTTCCATAGATGAATAGACCCCCAAGTCTAGTGATCAGCTCTACTTTATTAGTGATTTCAGCAAGAACAAGACTAAGACTCCAGGACCGCAACCCTGTTAAATAGCATACAATTGCCACACCCCAAACACACCCCACTCCTGACGACAGGCTATTTAAATAACATTGCTACTTCACTGTTTCTCTCCAGGATCCTCCTGAGCTATTGTTCTATGCTCCAAGCTCAGCCAGTCTCTGGTAGAAATGCTCCTGTACTTTACCATTCCAAATACATAACAATTTGGGTCTGAGGGGCATGCAGAGTAGTGGGAAGAGGTCGCTCCTGGAAAGGCTGTCTGTGCCTGCTTCCCCTTGCTATTGGTCCCAACCACAGGTTTAAAAAACAGCTTCAAAAAAAAAAAGGAGATCATTCCAGTGCTTCAACCACAGGTTTAAAAAACAGCTTTCAAAAAAAAAGGAGATCATTCCAGTGCTTCAGCTGTTAATTGCCAAATAAAATCTGTTACCTTAGAAAGCTTCACTTTGTACTCAAAATATACAAATTAAACCAGGCACTTTTTACACAAAGTCAGACCTGTTCTCCAGGCATGTGAACTTTAATACAGAACATTTTACTTTGTTAAACCAGAGTCTGAAGCCAAGCAGTACGGATGCTTTTTGTCGCACCCGTCCTTGGATGCCACGCCTCTCCCCGCTGGACCATGGGCTGGAAACGTGTTCGTGGCGGTTCCGTCATGAGCCTCAGATATGGGGGCTTCCCTTCTGGGTTCCGTCACCCGGTGCAGGGTAGGTGTACCCCTCGGAATTCAGGTCTTACTGGGCTGCGAAGTCTCTCTCTCTCTCCGAGCCACGTTGCCTGCAACCTTTCCTCTGCTTCCTCCTCCCCAGCTCTGGCATCCTCTCCCCCTTTTATTACCTTTTTCTAGCCCATGCTCCTCCGTTCTCCCCACCCCGCATCCCTGAGTGGTTCCTCCGGCTGCCCATCCGGGGTCATCCCTCTCCACTGGCTAGGCCAGCGACTCCCTTTGCCCCAAGCCCCGCCTTCTCCCCTGGGCTTCAGCATCCCTCCAGGTCTGGGCGTGGCTCTGCTCCAGCAGCCTTGGGGCTGGATTCTGTGTCCCTGCACTTTCCCCCTCCAGACTTGGTACGACTTCCATTGGTTCCATGGCTTCTTCCCCAACTTGGGGTGGCCGGTATCACAGACGGGTGCATTCTGATGGCTCCTTCCTCTCCCTGGCTTCACGAGGTGGGTGTGGGTAGGATCCTAGTGGGACCCCTCTGATGACTGGGCACATCCGGGCCATGCCTTCTTCTCCCCAACACCATCAGGTAGGGGTGGGTCAAGTTCTGGTGGCACCTTCATTCCTGCAGTTCCGGCGTCCACCTCAGGGGTCCTTGGTGGGGGGCCTGTCCCTTCCTCCATGCTCCTGGCTCTGGGTCCCGGTGAGGTGGTCTGCTCCTTGGTGGGGGAGGGTGCACTGTGGGGTTCCCTTCCATTGCATGGTGGGCGTCGGCATCAGGGTTGGCCTTGCATCACTTGGCAGCCGAGTTCCCCCCGGTCCACTGCTCTTCGGGGTGGGGGGCCTCATCGGGGGATGGAGGACCCAGTCCCGAGTCAGGACACTTTTACAGCAGTGGGATTAGATCAAGCAGCTTATTTACCCAATAGGTACCAGACTATATGATTTGATAAACCATTGAGCTTGCCTTTCCAACAACTTTTTATCCAATTTCTTAGCTTTCTCAATAATGCCCAAAAGCTGTGTGAGCATTCATTCCAGTGTTTAAATAATGGCCCTCCTGTATTCTTTTTGTTCAGTTTCATAGATATTCTCCATGTGTTTTTCAAGGCTTCTTACTGTTTCCCCAAGCTGGAGTTTATTGCAGGAACATCCAATTGCATGGACTACAAAGGTAGTATGACACTATAGGGTCTAACACATGACAACAGCAGCCCAAACCTACATAACCCCTACATTCATCTTCTCAGGTCCAGCTTTGGGTGCCCCCTCCTTCTGACATCAGGCTGGTGAAAATGTGAAAGAGGGTCTTGTCCATCGTGGTGCCAAAATTATAGAACAGCCTCCCCAGGGATACTCTCCTGTCTCCTAGAATACATGAAGCTGTAAACTGAATCAGGCCATTGGTTCATCAAAGTCAGTATGGTCAACTCAGACTGCTAGTAGCTCTCTGGGGTTTGTCTTTCATATCACCTGGGGTCTTTCATATCACCTACTGCTTGTTTTGTTTAACTGGGTATACGAGAGAGGGTCCTTTCAATTGCAACTCTACAATTAAGGAATGGCCTCACCGGGGAAGCAATTGAAGATGGTGTTATTTAGATGGTGAATTTAGAAGGCAATTGAAGATGGTGTTATTTGGTTAAGTTTAGTAACAGTTCTGAGTTGTGATTTTAAATTTTGTTTTTTATGCTTTTAAGGTATTTTAGGTATTCTATGTTGTAAGCTGCCTTGAGCTCTGTAAGGAATAGAGGTGGCTAATAAAAAATGTAAGTAAAATAAACTGAAGATGCCAGGGATTGAACCTAATAGCTTCTGAATGCCAAGCAGATGCTCTACCACTGAACCATGCCCCCTTCCCCTTCTGTTATGGCCCTCCACCATTTGCTGAAAACTTCTTTTGTTTTAGCATTTCCTCGGTGACCTGTCTGCCCTGCCCTATGTTTTAATTTCTGGTTGTGTTTTTATATATTTATTTTATTTTGGTTTTGCTTTTAATTCTCAGCCACCTTGGTGTCCCTGATTGGGCAGAAAGGTGGGATATAATTTCTTGTAATTAAATAACAATAATAACAATCCAGGGTGGATACAATCAAACTTCAGTTTTCAAGTTATTTCCTAAACATAGTGGCTTGGAAAGCAATCCCTTCTTTTCTATTCTACTATCAAAGCATCTACTTGTATATTCTGGTTGAATCAAATATCACCATCAAATTGGATTTGATGTTAATGTTCCTTGTATGTGTCCAAGTTAGAATACTTTCCTCTTGCCAAATGACAAACATGCCAACAATGTATCTCAACTAACATTTAATGCCTTTGGCATAAGGATTAGTCAGAGACTAAATATATAAGTCCTCAAATTGATCCACAAACAAATTGGCACTCAGAGGCCATGGAAGAAGCTGTTGCAACTTCATTTGTTTTCCAAAAACATTAACACTGAAAATAAGGAGTTCTGACTACCATCTCAGCCATGAAATATTACCACCACACTTATACTTTGTTTCAGTTCTGTTTTCAGGTTTCTGGCTGGTTCCAGATTTCTGCAATACAAATCCTATTGTATTGTTTATTGGATGTTTTATTCTGTTAATTCTATTGACTTACTCTGTGTAATCTGCCTTGAGCCCCCATGAGAAAGCCAGACTATAAATAATGCAAACAAACAAATGCATAATCACTCGGTCATCTCCAAACATTATCTCTGATATCCTCAGCTATTCCTAGTGCTTAACATTAGGGAATGCTTTTGTACAATGATGTTACATCAAGCATGAACAAAACACAATCCAAACCACCATCACACACCTCTTTAATTTTATACTTTAAAATGTGTTGAATCTTTTAGGTACAGTTTTCTTTTAGACCACAAAAAGAAACAATTTCTCTTTCAAAACAGGCTTCAAAGCAGAATTGTACCTATACATTATCATCTTTGCTTGTCAAGAAAAAAACTCCATGAGGATGTATACAGGGGAGCGTGGGACTGGTGTTCAGAACAAAATCATATTTGTTCTTGCTTATATAGCCCCTACTGAAACATTCTCCCGGCAAACTTAATGGTAACGATCTCACACATAAGGTCATAGTCACATTTACGGTAAAAGCTTTGTTATCAGGCACTCGAACATCCAGAAGGCTCAGTTAAGTAATATTGCCCAGAGGACAAGCCCCTCCACATCAGTCACTGCCACAATGCAACTTTGAGCACATGAGCATCCCATTCCTACCTCTCTAGGCAGCCATCTTGATGTCTCCAGCTGGTGCTCAGTTCCTGATAGCTTGGTCTGCCAGCTGATGTCATCCTCAGGTGCTTCCTTTCCCCTTAGTTTGCCTTGAGCTGCCTGCCTGCTATGTAAGACGGCTCTGTGGCTTGGGAGGAGCAGAGTCCCACCAGGTATTGGTGCAGTTCCCATGGTGGTCCCAATGGGATGGGGCTTGGTGGATACAGATTTCTCTGGCTGGAGCAGGGGTCATTTCATAGAAAAAGAGGTGCAGGAGCTCATTAGCATAACTTATTTGCATATGTCACACCCCCTGACATCACTGGAAGTGTGTCAGAAGGCAACACCCACAGCTCAAGCTTCACAGGACTGTTTTGGATTGCTAGCTATTGGGGGGGGGGAGAACGTGCAGATCTGTCCTCACAGAGGAGGGTGAGCTTGTACCTGATTAAACCTTGGTTTTAAAGGTGCCACTGGACTGTTTTGGGCTGGGGGATGGGGGGAGCTCTGCAACTTACCTGGCTGCTTCTTGCTCTGACTGAGGGATGCTGGGAGCAAGGGGTGGGGCTTGTTGCATGTGCCCGCCCCCTGGGCTCTTTACTGCCGGAGCTCCGCTCCTGTGCGCTCCTGCAGGAAATGACCCCTGGGCTGGAGGATGAGGCAGAGCAATGAGCCCGATTCTCCAGCACTTCTGATCAACTAGCAACCCCCCCATTCCCCATGAGTGCCTGATAACAAAGCTTGTACTGTATTATGATTCAATTGCCTCCTTACTTCACTCACAGCATCAAGTCTATTGTGTGAACAACAAACTAAGGTGCAATATTTTTTAAAATTGTAATAATTGCAATTGCAGAGGGTGTAACTCTGCTTAGGGTGGAACTATTGGCTTTTCCAAATTTATTCGTCCATTAGTCCTGAAACAACAAATCAGATAACAGCTGTTGTATTCAACTCATAGTTTCTTCAATAGCCTTTCCCTCTCCAGTTATGCATATATTTAGTAATGTCTGTCCTGACCCATTACTGAGGAGAAGGAACCAATGACGATTCCCTGCTCATTAATCTTACTGGTCCTTGGTATCAATTTTGTCCAATTAACGGCAAATTAAAATATTCTCTTCTCGTTTAAGGACAACAGTCTTCCCAGTCTTGATTCTGGCCTCTATTGGGAAAAAATGTCCTTGTTGACTGATTAGCATCTTGTTTTCTTTCAAAATGAAGCAGGATCCTAATGACATGCTCTGTTACTGTCATCTGCTAAAGTTTGCCATACTGTTTCCTCCATGCTGCATTGATTCGTCAGGGACTCCTCCTCCATGAGATCTCATATTTTTCTTGATCCATCAAATGTAGATCTGATTAACATCATCACAGTGTTTTCAACCCCTCATTAAAAAAAAAAAGCCTTCTGGTTCACCCTGAAACGATTTCGTTTCCTTTACTATTCATGACAGTGTGCCGTCCACTTCCCCGAAGCCATTCTTCTGTTTCAGAGCCTTGATCTTGTTTTCCAGTTGAGCCCTTCACATTTCCAGCTTCTTTACTGGACTGTCCAAAGTCACAATCATTGTTTAATGACTAAATGTAGCACTAAATACATTTTTTTTCATCTTGCTAAAACATTCCAAACTCTTTGTTAATCCACATTCCTGTTAATACACATTTCAGAAAATCATTGTGAAGGAAGATGCAGCTCTGTCCTTGTTTTCCCCTTCTCTAATCCTTGTTTTTCTCTTCTGCAAATGTATCTCAGAACTCTCGGTCTGGGGCAAGTGATGCTCTGTATTCTTGGTGCTTGGGGGGTGGGCAAAAGTGGGAGGGCTTCTAGTGTCCTGGCCCCGCTGCTGGACCTCCTGATGGCACCTGGTATTTTTGGCCACTGTATGACAGAGTGTTGGACTGGATGGGCCATTGGCCTGATCCAACATTGGCTTCTCTTATGTTCTTATGTATCATATACTCCCAGTTGTCTAAAGTAGTAGATGAGGCTGATAGACGTTAGAAGGATTCTCCAGCTGCTTAGCTATATATTCAGGAGTGTTAACTGCAAAAAAATATCCTTATTTAAAGCTTACAGTCCCAAACCGTGTGTGCTAAAGCAATGACACAAACATGACACAAAAATAAATGACATGAGATAAATGTAACAATAAAAAGGAAAAACAATATTCAAAGACATGCAAATCAGTTTACACACACACACACAAGTTTGAACCATGTGCTTTGCTATGGTATTAAACTACCTTAAATCCAGTTCTAATACTTCTGGGGTCTAGGATGGGCTTTTTGGTTTTTTGAATTGGTCTTGAAATATAATAGCATAATATCCGAGCTTCACAAAGGTGTTTGAATAACACAAAGTGTTTTGATGGAGAAAAGCGATGAAGTGAATTTCGAAGTATAACATTTGATGAAGGAATTACAAAGGAGAAGATAGTAGTGTAAAAAATGAAGTGAGAAATAAGTGCAACTCCCCCCCCCCAATATCAGGTGCTAGGATCACCAGTCTGCTGGGTGAGCCAGCTCCCACCAAAACTCCAATCCGAACAGTTTCCACAACAAGCCTTCTTCAGCCGTCAGGAGAAGATCATTGGAGTGGCAGCTGCGGCCGTTTGCCTGCCAACCCCTCTTCAGCCCTCCGGAGAGCCTTGCAGATGGCTGTGGTTCTTTGTTTAAAATGTTCCCCCATCAGGTTTCATTGAGCTGTAGTTCCAGAGAGGGGCCTGCAGGGGTATCACTCACTGGGTTGAATGGGGCTTT
>NW_015174853.1:971096-974700 GCF_001447785.1 Gekko japonicus
TTCCAGGTAGGCAGATTCCTGGAGATTTCCTGGTAGAGTCTATGGAAGCCAGGGTTTGGAGAGGGGAGAGGCCTCAGCTGAACAGAATGCCATAAAGACCACCTTTCAAAGCAGTTATTTTCTCCGAGGGGGGGAGAGGTCTGGAGTTCAGTTGTGATACCTGGTGATCTTCAGGCTCCACCTGGAGGTTGGCTACCCTAGGCATAGCAGTCAGTGCTTCAGAGCAGGGTCTGCTAGATCCAGGTTCTTGCTGTAGAAGCTGAGTG
This sequence comes from Gekko japonicus, assembly GCF_001447785.1. Classification (NCBI taxonomy): domain Eukaryota; kingdom Metazoa; phylum Chordata; class Lepidosauria; order Squamata; family Gekkonidae; genus Gekko; species Gekko japonicus. The sequence continues at coordinate 971,363 of NW_015174853.1, forward strand.
GATGATTTTGGACCAGTCACAGACTTTCAGCCTAACCTACCTCACAGGGTTGTTGTGCAAGTCAAAAGGGGGAGAGGAGAATGATGTCAGCTGCTTTGGTCCCCATTGCAGAGAAAGACTACTTTTCCTCCTGGGAAACCATTGTTACCAATCTCCATCTGAGGGCTGGAGATCACTCAGAATTACAATTGCTCCCCAGATGGCAGAGATCACTTTCCCTGGAGAAAATGGTGGACTCTGTGGCAGTCAGGGCTTCAGAGCACGGAAGAGGCTGCAGGTGTGTGTGTGTGGGAAATGGAAAGCTGAAGAGTGAGTGGGAAATAAAGGTAGGTTGATGATTGGCTGGGAAGGAGATAGGGTTGCCAACTCCAGGTGCGAAATTCCGGGAGATTTGAGGGATGGAACCAGGAGAGGGTGAAGTTTGAGGAGGGGTGGAACCTCAGAAAGGTACAATGCCATAGACTCCACCCTCCCAACCAGCCATTCCCTCCTGGGGAACCACTGTTGCCAATCTCTGGAGAGGGGTGGAAATCACTGATCTCCAGGAGGGAGGGTGGGAGATGCAAGGCTGAAATCAGAGGTGCAGATAATGGCAGGTTGATGCTTGGCTGGGAAGGAGATAGGGTTGCAAACTCCAGGTTGGGAAATTCATGCAGATTTGAGGGGTGGAGCCTGGAGAGGGTGAGGTTTGAGGAAGGGTGGGACCTCAGACAACTACAATGCCATAGACTCCAGCCTCCAAACCAGCCATTTCTTCCTGGGTAACAATTGTTGCCAATCTCCAGGTGAGGGCTGGAGATCACTCAAGATTACAACTGCTCTTCAAGTAGCAGAGATCAGTTCCTCTGGAGAAAATGGTGGACTCTGTGTCATTTTACCCTGCTGAGGTCACCACAGCACATTGACGCTGAGTGCCCAAGGCCTTGGCACTCTCCCAGGGCCTCTTTCTAGTGCTCGTTGTATTTATTTCCACAATGAGCCTTATTCCGTGTGTGTGTACACACACACACACACTTTCCTACAGGGGAAAAAAAACCTTACAAAATACAAGATGGAGCTAAAAGGAACTGCTGGTGGAAGCAAATTGCTGTGTCCAAACTATTATTTCTGGATTATTAAACTAACTAACACTTATGGAAACAATTGAAACCACCAAAATATGCCACAGAATGTGATGTCACAGAACAGTCTAATATGCAAACTTTTGTCTCATCACTAATAATGGAAGCAGGCACTCATGAAATCCTAAGAAAAACTCATTTTCTCATTTAATTCTGTTAAAAATAGTTATGCTTTACATAAACTATTTAAAGCATTAAAGATGTACCTAATTCCATGGCTTAAAATAATATTCACTTTTTGTTACAAATCAAATATTATCTAGAACTAGATTTAAAATACTTCATAGATATGAGCAAGTTCTACAAAGAGGTCAGCAAAACCTGGGTTTATGAAATCTGATGACATACTTCCAGAACAGAGGGGCAGAACTCCATTATGCAAACTGTTCAACGAAATGAGATCTTTCATCTCATTTCATCTCAAAGGGAGTGGTGGTGCAGGCAGTAAAACACCTGCAAAAAAGTAATCCATCCAGCCTTAGGCTGTTCGAGTCCCACCGTGGTCGGGGTGAGCTCCCGGCCCATGTCCTAGCTCCCACCTACCCAGCGGCTCAAAAGCCTTGCAAGTAGATAAATGGGTACCTGCCTTAGGTGCAGGAGGGTACCCGCCTTCCGGCGCAAGAGCGGCGAAGAAGAACTGTGGTGGCAACAGATGACGGCGGCGATCCGGCAGGAAGAACATGGTGTTGAAACTGACATCAAGCTGCAGACGTTCCGGGCGGGGACTGGCCCAGAAGACGTGGCGACGCAGCGACGCAGCACGGCCGGAGCCAATTGGACAAGAGGCCAGTGCAGCATTCGTCGCACAGTCGCAGACTGTGGAGCCAACCCAGTAGGAGCTGCTGCGGAGTCGCGCCGAGATAGAACCCACCACAAAGTCGCAGGAAGAAGAAAGAACACGCTGGCTGGGTGCCTGGTAGGCACTCATCTCCCTATATATATACATTGTGGCCCTAGCTAGAAGTATAATATGCCTATGTAAACCGCTCAGAGCCTCCGGGAGTGAGCGGTATAGAAATTGAATAAATAAATAAATAAATAAATCTCAGAAACTTACTTCATGTGCTCAAAAACATAGAGATGTAAGGCAAGATCCATTCTTGTATTCTTTTATTCCATCTTCTGGAAACTCCTCAGTGGATTAAGCAGCTAAAATTCTCTTGACCTTGGGCTGAAAGTCCTCCACAATAATTCTTGCAGTTTATTTTTCAGATGTGTTTAAGACACAGACCTAAAACTGATTTTTGCACCCTGTGGGTGTTTGGGGCTATAACTTCCACTCTTAAGTTGAGCCACTGAAGTCAATCAGCTTAGGAGGAAGTAACTCTGTTTAGGATAGCATGGGTAATGTATCAATGTACTTTAGTCAAGAAACCACAATTTAATTAGAAAACAGTCTCAGTCTGTACTTATCTTAGTGTTACTTTTGTAATTTTGAAAACATAATTACTGAAATGATCTTTAATACCACTTACTGCACCTCAAAGATTAAAAGAGGACTAAGGAAATAATGTGTGTCACTGTGTTATACTTTATGTGGTATGGTTTTCTTATTCATCCTCAGACGGTATCATCATACTCAGATGAGAAACAGCAAATATTTCACTATGCAACATTAGGGGAGAATTAAAAGGCTGGATAAATAGTTTCAATATTTCAGTTAATTACTTTCTAATTGTGATTGAATTTGTTTGAAATGATAAACTTACTGGAATGCTGGTGGTTGTCATCACTCTCATCTGGAAAATGGAAACAAAACATAGCAATGAGTAGCTGGAAATAAAACTTAAAATTTCTTCATCCTGCTCAGCTCAAGAAAAATTAAGGAATGTTGTTCCTGCCGACCCATGCTTTCTGAGCAAGGCAATAGGAAACAACAGTGTGCCATCAGGTCAGTGTCTGTACATCAAACATACCCATCTGTACTCTGAAACTACCAGATGTGGGTATGCTGCAGAAACTGCACATTCTGAGCTTATATGTGGTGGAGACCCAAGCAAAGACCTCCTAACCTCTGAAGCTCTATTCGGTCGCCTTCCTGCCAACCTCCCAATGCCAGCTGAAGACTTTTTTAAAAAAATTCAGGAGGATTTTTAATTAAAAACTTATGCCTGGCTTGAAATGGTGGTATTAATCGTTTAAATGTTTTCAAATGTAAATGTCAACATTTTAAATAAAAAATTAAAAATATATTTAATAAATTTATTTAAAAATATA
>NW_015174853.1:975209-992165 GCF_001447785.1 Gekko japonicus
TGTGTATATATATATATATATATATATAAAATGTCAACATTTATGACTGTATTTGTGCTTTTGTTGAGGAATGCTTTGGCATGGTCTTATGGCAAGGTGGCCTAGCAGTGTTCTTCCAAAGTGCTACTGAGTGCAAGTGGCTTACTCCAAAGTAAAAATCCACAGGAATGCAGTCAGAGACCAAAAAGTTAGTGCATAATATAGTGTAAGTAAAGGAAAGGCAAACTCCATGCAACACACTGTAACCATGTATAAAAAATCCTAACGTCCTCTTCTCTATCATGGAGTTGGGGCTGTACAGGTCGTCTAGTCCAAACCCCTGCTCAATGTAGAACCAGCCTAGCGCAGCCTAGAAACACACATATTAGAGTGTCTCCAGGCCCCTGATCAACCTCGTTGCTCAGTTCTACACCTGCTCCACTTTGTCCACATCCTTTTTGAAGTGAGGCCTCCAGAACTCTACACAGTACTCCAGATGGGGCCTGACTAGGGCTGCCAAATCCCCCCGGGGGGCGGATTTCCCCCTGCTTTGGAGGCCCGATTTCTGCCACGGCGGAATCGGGCCCCGGGGGGAACTCCACCCCCCGAAGCTGCGTCAGAGGTGACGCACGACGTAGGGCACGTTGGGGGCGTGGCCCAAATCATCGGGGGGAAACATATGGTTTTCCCCCGATGATCTGGGCCACGCCCCCAACGTGCCCTATGTCATGCGTCACTTCCTGTGATGTTCTGGCGGCACACGCACACTTCATGCGTGCGCGCGTGTCCCTCGGCAGCTCCCGGACGGAAGAAACACTCCCCGCCAGTGAGTCATGCCGACTTGACAACCCTAACTATATGGCATGACTTCCCTGCTGAGATCGCTCCCCTCCCCTAACTCTGCCTCCCCAGGCACTGCCCCCAAATCTCAAGAATTTCCTGAGCCAGAGCTGGTAACCTTCAAAGGTCATAAAGCACTCCAGTTCACCATCAAGGGTGGGTTACAGCAGAGGTGTCATTTGTTATGAAGGCCTGATCTGACATAAGTGTCACTTGTTGGTCAGGCCAGGCCATGCATGCCATAAAATGATACAGGATGCCCACTGGAAGGAAAGGATGTAACAGCGACCAATATACCATATGAAAAAGAGAAATGTTCCCATGATACTTGTATCAACTAGAGTAGACCAAAGCTAGTGTGTATTTGGGCTCAGGACTGGTTCAGGTATTTTGACACCTCAAGTAAGGTTCAGCTTTGCCCCTTCCTGCCCAAGCCACTCAAGCAGCTAAACAACATGGGTTCATACCTACAGTTTCCTGGGGCATAATTTTAATATATATAAGGATTGTCGCCAGTCAGAAGTGAACCGAGCTAAACCCAATAGTGCTGGCAGTGCCAGAGGACCTGTTTGGCTCAGACCCAACCAATGGCACTGATGCCAGGCACAGACTCTCGTTGCCTTCCCCATCAGTCAGATCTGATGCTCATTCACATTACAGATCCCCCTTTTCTGCTTTCTGCTCTACATGAGGAACTATTACAGCTCAGAATGCCTGTAATGGATTGCCAAGGGATTAACTAAAGTGGTGCCCTAATCATTTTCAAAACAGCAGGTAGGGTTGTGCTAACATGACTCAAAACTTCCGTGTAAAGCTTTCAAAGAACAGGGTGAGAAACTGGCTATGAAATGGAGGCACTGATGTCAACATGACATCAGTGGGAAGTCTGAGGCAACAGCAGCAGCAAAGAACTATCTGAACTACTTGGGGGATTTATTTTTTAGAGCTCTGCTTTGTAGAATGTTGACTTCCCTTGGTGTACAAGAAGCAGGCTATGTGTGCTGACAGATGAATTGCTTTTCAGATACATTTCTTCAGTAATGCCTCTGTTTGGCTTAACCACCCACAAAAATCACCACTTTGTTTACTCCAATCATGCACATTATGGCCTCATTAAATAAAACCCCTGGAGTGTGTTATTGCTGCTTTGAAATATAACCACATTTTCACAAATTTTAATAGTTTATATTAGAGATACATACTCATAAAGTTACAATTCGCACAGGTGGCTCATATTTGTCTGCTGTGCCATATACCAGAGTTGTGTAGAACATTTTAAAATATTACGTGGAAAATATGGGGATTCATTAGCATGGCTTTTCGTCTTCTTCCAGGCACCTGGTATTGAAATCACTCTTAAACTGGTTACAAAAAGTAATATTAAAACAGGGAATGCTGCGAACGTTAACCCAGATTTGATTGTCAGGTGAATTTATTTCTCTCAATGCCATTGATCAAAAATGATCAGATCACCTTGATGATCATTGTCAAAGTTTGTGTTGAGTTTTGTGCCTACACAGTAGTCACTTATTCTACAAGGCCAGGTTGCTGCAGCTGAAGTTCCAGTTGTCAACCTCTGAACAGCTTGTTCCAGTTGCCATTAACCCCATTAACTATTATACCATTACACCATTTCCACCATCACACGATATTTCTGGTCCCATGTCATAATAGTGTTCATTGGTATATATATGATGGTATACTTCTCCCATGTCAGTAAATGGAGGGAGAAATGAATTTATATAAAGAGCAGACACTGAAGACACCTAAATAGTAAGTCTATTTTTTTCTTTTTAATCATCTGCCTTTTAAAATTGGAAGTGGCAAAGGACAAGTGGTGAGGGAAGGGAAGGTGGCTGCTATGAGAAATCAGTATAATTGCTCAAGAATTTAGTGTAATGACACAAATTCATTTAAACACGTCCAAACAGCTTAATGAAAGATCAGCTTCCTGCTCACAACCAGTGAATAGGACATGAGCCAAACCAGTCGGTGCCCAACCATGCCTAATTAATACATAGTTGATGACTAATGAAGTGGGATGGATTTACTGGTCTGAGACACAGATGTTTGAGTATGTGTACATACGTATGTGTACATACACATTGTTGCACTTGAAAACTGTACATATGCAAACATATTTGCATATGTACATACACATTGTTGCACTTGAAAACTTAGTGTGGTAACACACACCCTCGCTCTCATACCCTACCATGCATATGCTGCCACAAACTTGCATATACGTGCTCTCACTGACACTGACATAAGGACACATATTCTGTTTTGCATGCTTGCGCACTCATCCTTACAAGGAATGCACAGAGCATGATACTTTTGTTTTGTGCAGATCTACCTGCCACTGAGGCTGTGAAGATGTGTGTTACACTGAGCAGCTCATTCCTTTGTAGATCTGCATGAAGAGAAAATACCTGGGGCTTTCTTGTGAGACGTGTCACTTGAATGGAATGTTTCCTACTCAGGCAAAACTAGAAAAAACAGAACTGTGATATGACCATGTTGCCTGTGGGATGGTGGGAGATCAGCCACTGTGCTGTCTGCATACCATAGTGCATACATGACTTAAGATTTCTGTATTTGGAATTTGATTTTTTTTAATCATCAGTTTATTTTTCTGCAAAACACCAGTTACTACAGTAGTAATTCTCAGTGACTTGGGAGCCACATGTGGCTCTTTGATATGCCACATGTGGCTCTTCTTGGCACTATGCCTCATAGCACCTGCCCCATGCTCCAGGAAAGTGGGCAATTTCGTTAGAAATTGGAATGATTTCATCATCACTATGGGCCCAAGATAAAGCTGTTTTATGTTATAATCACAACACAACTCATCCATCACAATTAATGTAATCAAGGCTCTGCAGATGTAAGGTTTTTGTGTTTGAGGCTGGCTCAATATATGCAGCCAAATAAGGTGGTAGAATGGGGCATATCACTGCTGAATTCTAGCCCTTAAAAATCTCCCAGTAGTGGAGAAAGATAGCTCTAGCTGCTGAGAGGTACTCTGGTAAGTTAAAAAGTTACATTATACATTACTTTTTGTGCATGTTTGGATTGATATGCAGGACATACTGTAGTTATGTAGCTCTTCTGATAAATGGGAATGGCAAATGAGGCTCTCCATGAGCCACAGAGTACCACTGCCTAGCATATAGATAAATGCCCCAATAGCTTCTCTACACAATTCTTTTGAGTATGCTAATAGGATACAGAGAGGGAATTGCTAGGAAGATTTCCTACGAACATTGCAGTAGTGTGAAACAAGTATGACCTCGAGCTAGACAAGGACCTTCTTGTTCACCTTGTTCTTAATCTCAACACTGCAGTGCTCTCCCCTCCAATCAGTTTTTCATTATTATTTTTTTTAAAAAGACCTGATACTCAACAGCTTTAAATAGGAATGGGCACAAACCAGGAAAACGCAGTTCAGTTCGTGGTTCATGGCATGCCGGGTTCTCGAACCATGAACCATCACAAACTTTTTAGCACTAAACAAACTGGACCCATTCATGAGGTTCATGATGTGGTAGGATGCCATCTCTGGTGTGCTAGAGACACCAAACTCACAAGGGATCTTCAGCTAACTCTTCTCTATCAGCCCTCCATGTCTGGTGAAGACTGGATTTACGAGGTCCAAGTGACATCCTCCCAAAGAAGGTGCCCTCAGGAAAGTCCTTTCTGGGGAAATGGCAGAAATGACAGGTGCAGGATTAGGAGGTTTAGGAGTGTATAGAATGGACCCTGTGCAAGCTAGAGCCATCAAACTCACAGGGCACCTTTCCAAATTGCTCCTTTACATGCCCTCCACATTACATGCAGATTGGACTTAGGGGATCCAAGTTACAGCCCCCCAAAGAAGAGTCCCTCAGGAAAGTGCTTTAGGGGAAAATGTCAAGCACAGATTCGAAAATATATGGACTGGACCCCCTGCAAGCTGCACACACCAAACACACAGGGAACCTCACCCAGCCACCTGCTCCTCTACAGTCTCTCCAAGTTGGCAGTGGATTACATTTCTGGGGTTCCATTTATGGAAGCCCCCCCAAAAAAAGGTCTCCCACATTTATGCCGTTCCACCCCTCCTGAATGTGAACACCTCTGTGTGCCATAAGGGTGAAAGTGGGTGCAAAGGTTGCTCATTGTAAGGGGAATAAGTCCTCCACCCCCTGTGCACCAAAGGCCCCCATCCCTGGGCACCAAATCCATCCTGCGAACCTACTGGAGCCCGGCCCTAGCAGGACATCACCAGGGGTCTCAGAGCTTCCTTTCACTGATCTATTCCTGGGGCTCTCCACAAAGGCAAAAGAATTGTTAGCACTGCCCAGAGACACCAACAGTTGCTAACACTCTTTGGAGAGGAGGACTCTGACATCGGTCTTTCAGAGGGTGGGGGGAAACCCGCAGTTTGGAAACATTTCTGCACCCTCCCCAGTGTGGCAGAGTGCCAGGTGTGCCACACCCATGTCTGGAGAAGTGCAACCACCAACACTTGTCCTCCTCCTCCCTCTACAGGCACTGGCTAAGGGTGCACCCGACTATGTTGCCACTAGAGGAAAGAGTGGCGACCAGGGGGATGAAGGAGAGGCCCACTCCCTCTCCACAGGGAGAAGTGGAGGGGGAGCAGAAAACCCCTCCAAAAAAGGCTCCTCAGGGTGCCATGGGTGGGACATTAAGGTGGGTCACTCTCTAAGAGGTCAAAAGAGCTTCATGAAGGGCCCAGGAAGCAGTCACTTGCCTTATCAGCAAGATATTTGCTGTGGATGGCCAACCTTTCTTCCTCATGGAGGATGTAGCCTTTTGCTGGCTGCAGTGGTGATGGTCAAGGCTCAGCTTTCCAGAGTGCAAGGCATAACTGTGCACTTCAGGGCAGACCTCTGGAACAGCCAGCAGGACTGTCAGGGCATGGCCCAGGTCACAAGAGAGGACAGTCCTGCCACCAGGCTACAAAGTGGTTCTGTGCCACGTGCGGCGGATAAATGAAGACCACATGGCACAAAACATCACCAGCATGATACTGAGTAGCCTGAGAGAGTGGGTGGATGGCAGCAACATCATCTGTGGCTACATGGTCACGGATGACGGCACCAACATGCCGGCAGCAGTTATTGGCAGCCAGCAGTGCCTGTTAAGCTTTACAGTCTGTCAGAAATGTATCCATTAACAAACTGCCATGAATGGCTTGAAAGTTCATGGAATGTTTGTGCTGGGAGTCCTGCCGTGAACTGCCCAAAATATGTCATGAACTTTTCTTTGTGAGCTGGTTCGTGCCCATCCCTAGCCTTAAATACTCCATTTCCACATAGTGTTTGCCTCAGGTTCATGAACCTCTTGGGGCTCCCCCAGCTTTTCTCAGTCTTTCTCAAACTTGCTTTTTTGGGGGAAAGATTGCAGTAAAACCAAATGGCTGGTGTGTGGGTGGGAAAACTCAGACTTTCTGACCTACATGGCAGCCATTTTACCTAACCGTGTCCCCACAGCAGCCATTTCATTCTCCTACCTCCAGCGGGGTTATTATTTTTAAAATATTTGGCCTTTGAACGTTGTTATATCAATACATTATACCAATATGTGTACCAAGTTCTGTGAATTCACAGCTTTCATTTTTAAAAAGTTTCTAACCCTCTCCATTGCAGAGATATAAAGGAAAAGGCATATCAGTGAAATAGAATGGCCTAGACTTACTTTTTAAAATAAAAACTGGGAATTCAGAGAATCTTGTACAGATACTGGTATAACCTTTTTTATATATAACAATATCCTAGTGCTGATTTTTCAAAAAACATTTTTTTAGAGTCCTGGTGACTCAAAGGGGAAGGGGGTGTGGCCACCAGTGTTCCCTCTAAGCTGAGTTAGTGTGGGCTAGCTCAGTTTTTTAGCCTCCAGCTCACACATTTTTGTCTTAGCGCCAGAGCAAACTAATTTATGCAGTAGCCAAATCGCTCGCTCACAACTTTAATGCCAGTAGCTCAGAAAGTAGAATTTTTGCTCACAAGACTCCACAGCTTACAGGGATCATTGGTGGCCACTGCTTGGATACTGGGGCAGGGAAGCTGCAGGGCAACCTGCCATGTAGAAGTCCTGTTGCTGCTGTGCAGCACCAGCAATGGGCAAACCATGCCAGTCCATCACCATGTGAAAACCACCTCCGTATGTCCTGATAAGCAATGAGCAGGTTTGGCTCTCATCTTGCTTTTTGAGGTGCTTGTCTTTTTATAATTTCACAAACTGTTTTGTATGTGTCATGATCTGGCCTGTGCCAGTACGGACTAGCCAGCCTAGAAGAAGCCCCACCCTTGTCTGTGGATGGCCAATTTAATTACTCTAGCATCAGCAAGCATAATGGCCTGGTGCCTATCAGATAAAACAGCAAATCAGCAAATATTGTGGTCAGTGGGGGAAGAAACATTTGCACATTCTGTTCATATTAGGAAACGTTACTACAATAAAGAAGAATGAAAGTTGCTTCGAAATTACCTGGCTGGTAAAAATAGTTAGTGTTCCTTTCTGAGATGCTGTTACCAAAAAATCCAGCTGTGATATCTTTACCATGCACTTTATTACATCACGTCTCTTGACTCCTGCCAAAGACAAAATGCTTCATATTTTTTTAAAATGCACCACAATAAAGTGTCTAGGAATTAGGTAACAACTAAAAGCAAGATATGAATCATCTAACTTCGAGACCCAAGTACAAGGTGATAAAAATGGTTTACAATAATAAAATTAGATTTTAATGACATTGGTTACTTAAACATGAGTTTTCTGCTGCCATTATTATGTCTGCTAAAACTGTTACAGATACACATCAACGTGCATAGAATATAGAATAAGGAATCATAGGTATCACATAGATACTCTGTATCTAGCACATTGCTATCCCGCCCTTCTTCCAAGGAGCCCAGGGTGGCATGCATTTTTTTCTCTTCTCTATATATGTCATGTCCCAAAAATCAAAATAATATGACTGCTATGAACCAATCTACTTATTTTCTTATGAATATGTTCCCCATTTCCTCAAGCAATGGAAGTAGTGATGCTTGATCACCCACAAGTTGGGCTCATACCCTGTTCACTGGTCACAACCATGGAGCTGATTTTTCAGTTTGACTGTTAATTGACCCATTTGTGGCTATTTGTTAGGTTACTTCACTTTATTCTTTCCAGACCATGCAATATAGCACAAATGGCTTTTTCTACATGAACATTGTCGCACAGCCCGAAAGAGTTCTACTACCCTTCCATCCTTACCACACAAATAGACAATTACAACAGTTACAACTTATTTAAATCAGTCATAAATAAATACTGTGCTTTAATAAGAAGGCTAGGGCCTTCAGAGTTCATCGAAGCTGCCCCTAGTGACCAGTGTTCCCTCTAAGCTGAGTGAGTGTGAGCTAGCTCACAGTTTTTTAGCCTCCGGATCACAGATTTTTGTCCTAGCTCAGGAAGGAGGGCTCCAGAGCAAGCTAACTTATGCAGTAGCCAAATTGCTCACTCACAACTTTAATGCCAGTAGCTCACAAAGTAGAATTTTTGCTCACAAGACTCCACAGCTTAGAGGGAGCATTGCTAGTGACCCAGTGACTGCCAATCAGTTTGAATCAGAAGATTCTTAGTGCATGCATAGTTTTGCCAAAAACCGAAAGCAACCTCTTTGGCAGGCATTCATGGTTGTTTGATGAAAACTGAACAGGCTAGATGATTGGCTCATAAATGACTGATACCTTCGAACACACTAAGTTCGACTGTTGAACACATTCATGGCAGCATCCCTAATCAAGACATTCTGAATTCAGTTTCCTTTGGATGGAAGAGCAGTAGAAGTTCAAGCTGCATTTCCAATATTTGCTTTACATGCAAGAAGTTGATAAATGGAGGCACTTCCTGTTGCAAGAAGACCACCTTACACACGACAAGTGCAATTTGGACACCCCCCCCCCAAGTTGCACCCCAGCTCTAGCTAATCCCAGCTAGAAAGTCCCATTCCTTTCTTGTTCTTTCTCCCAACTCATTCACAGTGACCAAGCCTGTCAGACTGACAACACTATTGTCCCTTCGAAAAAGAGACTGTGGTCCCCAGACTAGTTCTAGATGGCCTAATGCATCACAAAAAAGAATAAATAGAAAGTTTAATAACGGATCAAACATTTACAAGATGATTTATAGTTAGTTCTTTCCTAAGGCGGGCACCTAATTATAATCTTAGTTGACTAATGAATTGTAATCTATTAAACCATTAAATCAGCAAATATGTGCCTATAAGAAAAATAGTCCCAAAGAGAAAGAATGTTTTCCTTCCATGCTTATGATTATATATACATCAGTGACATGTACACCTGACTCTAACCTATGGTCCAAACTACAGATATCAGGGAAATCACATCTGTATCAGGGGAGATATTCTGCAGGCACAGCTGATCCATTTAAACTGCCCATTATCCCAGTATGGCATGGCATGATAGGAAGATAGATTTCCCAGTCTGTATTGTCATCATAATTCATGGCTTCTGGTTACTCACAATACTCCAGACTCACCACAACATAAAAGCACTTATCAGAAAAAAAGATTTGGAGAGCAGTGTGCAGGAGGCAGCCACTGCAAGCCCTGTTATGTAAGAAGGGATGGGAAGCTGCAGGACAGTAGTTCCAAAAACATCCATGTTCACAGGGCTTTTTTTGTAGAAAAAGTCCAGCAGGAACTCATTAGCATAATAGGCCACACCCAGCAGCAGAAACCATTAGCATATTAGGCCACACCCCTGATTGCACCACTCATTAGCATATTAGGCCGCATTCCCATGTTACCAGAAGTGTGGTCATCCAGCCACACCCACCTTTTGTTTTCTTATTCTGTTTACCTTGTTTGTTGTCAAAACCCAGGGCTTTTTTTGTTGCAGGAACTCCTTTGCATGTTAGGCCACACACCCCTAATGTCATTAGCCAATTCTAATGAGTTTCTACTGCTGGGTGTGGCCTGTTATGCTAATGAGTTCCTGCTGGTTGTGGCTAACTTGGGAGCCAGCCGGAACTCCGTTCCTGGGCGTTCCTGCCCAAAAATAGCCCTGCATGTTCATATATGTTGCTCTCTCAGAGCCAGAATGGTATAATGTTTGTAGTGTTGGACTAGGATCCAGGTCTCCTCCAGTCTAAATCCCTACTCAGCCGTGAGGCAAACTGGGTGACTTTGCACCAGCTAGTTTCTCTCTGACCCTAACCTACCTCACAAAGTTTCTGTGAGGCTAAAATAGAGGGGAGGGCTATATATACTTAGGGTCACTAGGACTTGAAAAATTCATGGAGGTTTGAGGGCAGCGCCTGGGGAGGGCAGAGTCTGGGAGGGGAGGGACCTCAATAGGATGTGATGTCACTCACTGTGATGTCAAATCATTTAATGTTGTGTCCATCTCAAAGCTCAGTTTCGCCCTCCCCTTTCTGGTCAGCTGGTCCAATTCCTCTACTTCCTCCCAGGAAAATTCAAGTTAAGAAATTAATTTCCTACTCCATATCACTTCTCCTGGCCTTTTCCTCCCACCTGATATCACTTGTAGGATTCTGTATATGTGTATGTTCTGTATGTCATACTCATTCTTTGATCCAAAATGTCTGTATTTGTGTAGTTTGCAGCTATTCAGTTATGTCCCATTCAGCCTAAAAAAACCCCCTCTTAATAGCTTCATCAGGGTTTCGTCAAAGAGAAAAATCCACTTTGAAGGCACCTTGGAAGATACCAGATTACATCAGCCCCATCCTTCTCTTAATCCCCAACTGGCCTGTGGCCTTTAGCGTCTTTTACAGGTAAGAATCAGTTTCACGTAATCTCTATATTAAAATCACAGGAGAAATGGATTACAGCATCCACTCTCTTGTAAACGATCTAGGATTTTAGTTTCTCCTTGACTCTATGGTATACCACAGACTCTGCTCACTGAAGCTGCCATTTTCTCCAGGAGAGAATCTTGAAAACTATTAGCAATCCAGGGAGAACTCCAGGTCCCACCTTGAAGTTGGCAGCCGTACTATATGCTGCCCTGTGCTTCTTGGAGGAAGGGAAAGATAAAGCTGAGATAGATACAACGTATATGGCACTCCGAATCATAACCAGGTAGGCTGAAATATATTTAAACAGACTTAATGCCAAGGAAAACTATAGGCACAGTCCAGGATATAATTAAGCATCTTAAAGATTTTGGAGAATTTTGAAGCAACTGAGGCATAATTAATTTATGTCAATTGCTGTAAAACTTCATAGCACAGGTGGGGCTCACATGACTGAATGCATCATCAAAAATCAAATTCCCTCAAGTTAGAAACCATGTGTCAAGAAACTAATCTAGCCCTACCCCCACCATGCTTGTTTTCTCTGTGAGGCAGAATTTAAGTTTTACTTGAGGAATATTCCATTATTGGTGTCCTTACCTGTGATTTAACCCAGTTTTTTGGGGAGGGAATTTAATATCTCAAGTCAGACTCCAATGTAACTCGTGGTAGAAAAACATCCCACAAAAAAACAGACTGCTTGTCATGGCAAAAGACTTGTTTCATAATAAACAGATCCTGAATAAAGCTTTCACACAAGACGGAAGACACCTAACATTAAGAATGGCTAATGCTGTTAGCACCTGGGATATTTTTCTACCCAGGAATATATCAGTGGTAAAAAGAGTAACCAGGTCCCCACTGGGGCAGAGGATCTCCCACCTGGCTTCTGTTTCCCACTGCCATGTTTAGTGGCATCAGGAGAAAACTTGGACATGACATTAGTCCTCACTAGAAATTACCAGAAACTCTATGGTTTTACCATAGAGTTTCTGGTGATTCCTAGAGAGATGTGACATCACATTTGGGTTTCCCCAGAAGCAACGTCATGCTGTTGCTGACAGCTGCCCACCCGTGGCCCTGCCACCCAGTCTTCCCCTTTCCATGCCTGGCAACTCGAGTGGCAGATGTTTTCCGGGTTTTCTGGAGTGGTCAACAGGTGGATTATCTGGACAGATTGTATCTCTACAGAGTTCTTTAATATGCTTCCATGTGTTATATATCTGGTCTCCTACAGACAAGTCTGCACCAGTGGTCTCAGTAACTTAACAACAACTTATTTATTCAGGAATTTTTCATTCCTTCAGAACCAAAGAGGGGAAAGAAACTTTACCCAATAAAATTGAATCAAGAACCAAAAAGGTTTTTAAAAAGTGCAAACAAACCCTGAAATGCATTAGGTCACAATAATTATTCCTTGTCTACTTGTCTTTTGTAAATGTTAACGAGACTTTCATTGGGCCCTTATATGTTTTTTAACCTTTTCTCAAAATAAATATTTGTATTTTACTTATAATAAGTTTATATGAGGTTTTAAGTACTGGCCCACCACCAGGGTTTTTTTTTCTTATCTTTTTGGTTCTTGATTTTTTATTCCTTCTACACAGAGGGTGTGTTCAGACGGGGCATTTGCAACGGTATAGGTGCCGGTTGGAATCGGTGTACTTACCGGCGTTCACATGGCGAACATCTGCCTTCCGTCCCTAACTGTTGCAAAGAGCTTTACACCGTTGTATTCTGCCACTAGGTCCCCAAGTGGTGGTATCCTGAGTGCAACGGTTGTAATCGCTTTACCCCCCGTCTGATTGCTCTCCAACGTTGTAGAGCCACTTCCGTTCGGAAGCCCGAGGCTTCCGATTTTCGCCCACCATTTTTTTTGTTAGGTCAGCAATATGCGCTTGGGCGAAGCTTCGCCCCGGCGTTTGTTTAAAAAGAAAAAGAAAAAGTCCTTAGTTAAAGGTTTTGGAGGACTCCAAGACCTCAGGGAGGCCAGTTTGGTCTTTAAACGTTAAAGGTAAGTCCTTACCTTGAAACTTTAAATGTAAGATGGGGTGTTTTGCGCATGCGTGAAGATCGCCATTCTGTGGATGGCTGCCTATGTGCATGATCAAACTGAGTTAAAAAAAAAAAAAGCCGACGCCCGCTGCATGTGAACGGGCATTCAGCGATGGGCTCCGCAGACAGGAGGTAAGTGTGATCACGTTTCAGCCGGCATAAACTGCACCGGTTCCAACCGGTACAGTTTATGCCGGCTGAAACGCCCCTCTGAACGCACCCAGTGAGAGGATACCTATTACCCCCTATGGAGTATTATCAAACTGTGCATGTTAAGTGCTGTCAAATGTCAGCCACTTTATGGTGACCCCATAAGGTTTTCAAGGCAAGTGATTAAGCAGAGGTGGTTTGCCATTGCTTTCCTCTGCAAAGTCATCGTTGGTAGTCTCCCATCCAACCAATACTGCTTAGCTTATTAGATCTGATGAGACTGGGCTATACTGTACCATTTCACACCCCACCAACAAATTACACTACAAGTTTATCACTGCAGTGAAAACAAGGCATGGATTTAATAGCAGGGTGGGCATTTTCAGACATTTAGTTCAGCATACAGCTGCTTTATTAAGCAAAAGAGCAGCTTAAAGATGTGTAAACAGGAACAGATGTGTAAAATGGAACAGATGGCCGATGTTCATTTACTGCGTCTTCCAGCAGGGTTATACAGTGCATTTTCCAACTAATACAATAGCGTCTTTGGAGATTCAAGAATGTTAATTTTTTTTAAAGCTTGAACACTTTGAATCTGAGTCTCTGTGATCCAAATAATATCTTCTTCTGGGACTTTCTTAAGTGCTACTTTGTTGCTGTCAATGGAGCCCTGCTGTAGTTGATCATTTCATAAGAGAGATGTTTTGCCAAGAGGCACTTTGGCTCTTAAAAATCTGCGTTTGTGTGTGTATGATTTTAAATAAACAAACTATTATGAAAGTAAAGGTAAAAGATTCCCTTGCTCGAAAGCCAGTCGAATCCGACTCTAGGGTTGCGGTGCTCATTTCAGTTTCCAAGCCGAAGAGCCAGCGCTGTCCGAAGACATTTCCGTGGTCATGTGGTCGGCATGACTAGATGCCGAGGTGCATGGAATGCTGTTACCTTCCCACTGAAGCAGTACCTATTTATCTACTTACAATTTCTTGCTTTCGAACTACTAGGTTGGCAGGAGCTGGAACTAGATATGGGAGCTCACTCCGTCATACGGCACTCAGGTCTCGAACTGCTGAACTACCGACCTTCCAGCCTGCCCCTGAATTATTGTTGCCCCAGCATGACTGAGTTGAATAGACTGTGTACCCAAAGAATTGTATTGGTTCCCAGCCTGCTTGCAATCACAACTCTAAGTACTGGTGTTGACTCATATGGCCTGGGTCAACCAGGATATGGCCTGCCACCAGGATATCTGAAGTACTGCTTGCTCACAACCAAACCTGCCTGACCATTCCTCAGAGGCCCTGCTTTGGATGCTCCCACCTTTTGAGGTAAGGTGGGTGGCTACCAGCAATGAGGCACCATTACGGAGAAGGATCTCTGTGTGGCCTTTCCTCCCTTTATATGTCTGCTCATGATAGAGAATGTTAATCTTTGGGTAAAAACAGTTTTATTTGCCTGCCCTACTAGTTGTGTACAATAAAGATTTGTTTTAGTCATTCTTGCCGCTACTGGTTGTTGTTTTTTGCCACCCCAGGGGCTTTTTAATTGTATTTTCTACAAACTACAAAGAAATAAGGAAGGGAATCTACAAACTATAGGAGAAAGTAAAGAAAAAACACTAAACACCCAAGAGATGGTGGTCATACATAATGCTTAAAAATTAGCTTTTACCTTAAATTTCAGTTATACTACATTGGATGTGGTCATCAGCCATAATATTAATAATATCCAGAAAAGAAATGAAACACCAACATATCTGACTTCTTAAGAAGCACTAAAAAATATGATTAAGAAAAAACATTTTAAAGAATTCTAGAGAGTGATAACAACTCATTTGTTCTCCTTTTTCTTTCTCAACTGGTAACTCGGTTTTGGGGCAGCTGCCCCACGTTTTGAATCTGAGTCCTCGTCAGAAGATGCCACCGCTCCTCCTTCTTCACTTCCCTTGCCGCTGTCTTCTTCCTCCTTATCTTCTTCTTCTGCTGGTCGTGTATGATGATGCAAAAATTCACGTGTCTTTACAACGGAGTCAATTTTTTCCTTCTTATTGTTGAATTTGAAGATTATGCCTTCGGGCACGATCCATCTGTAGGGGATGTTGTTTTTCTGTAAAAATAAAGCCAGGTCTCTGAATTTCCTTCTCTTCTTCCTTATCTCAAACGGAATGTCCTTCAAAAAATTTATTTATTTGTCCTTGATCTTCAAGGTAGTTCCACTTGTAGCTTTGAGTATTTGGTCTCTCACTTGCCTTCTGGAGAATCTCACCATCACCTCCCCGGGCAGATTATTCTTTCTTGTGTACTCAGAATACGACCTGAAGATCGTATCTATTTTGCTTTGTAGAAAATCTGCTTTTAAATCTGCTACCGAGCCCAGAGTATCACACATGATCTGTTTTAAATCTTCTCCCTTCTCTTATGGAACCCCTTGGAATCTTAGGACATAGCTTGCCTTTTCCATTTGCAGCTGTAACAAATGAGACTAATCGGCTGGCCTCTTTTTTTCCATCACCTGCATTTGTTTTTTAAGCTTCTGAGTATTGGCATCCACTTCCTTGAGCTCTTGCTCCATTTTCCCTGTTTTTTTTTAAACAATTTCCTTAAGCTGGCTTTGTTGTGCATCGAACTTTTGATTCAATGCCATCACTTGTTCCAGCACAGGGCGCAATGCTTCTGTCAGCATCCTTTGGAAGTCTGTAGTAATGTCCTGTCTAGGGGCAGAACTCGCTGGGCTGGCATTTCCGTCATGGAACTTCAGTTTCAGTTGCTTGTCCTTCTCATCCTTCTTTGGAGGTGCCATGTTTAAAATTGTTTACTTTTTGCAAAAGTTATCAAAATCTCTAGAATCTTTATAAATGCTTGGTAAGTTCTTTAGAGCTTTTTATTTCAGTCCACTTTTCTTACATAGCCCGCCCCCCCCTTCAGTCTGTTGGAAAGAGTTCAATTTTCGTTTGCGGGGGAGAGTTTCCTTCCCCCCCCTCTTGATTTAAGGGGAGGTTTTCAGCTAGTTTCCTGGTGTTCTCGCTTTAACAGTAACTCACATTTCAATGTTGAAAACGCTTTATCAAAAAGATTGCCTGACCACCAAGCACTTGATCTGGTGAGCTGCTCTTTGTCCCATTCAGGAACTCTGCAGTGGGACCATCAGGGCAAAGGGATGCCTTGATCCACTGGCTGTGTGCCGGGGGGAGAGGCAGACTTAAAGCCCCATGGCTGGGAGCCCATTCCCAGGGCTCCGAGGGAGCACAGACAATTGTGCCCCCTCACAGCCCACGTCCTCGGGAGCTCCAGAGGACCGCGGCCGCCATCAAAATGCCAAAACCGGAAGTCACCGCTACTGGTATTTTGATCCTTTTTGCTTTTATGTAATTTTATACCTTGTTTCAGTAAGGCCTGTTAGCTGCTGTGATGATGGTCAAAAGACAGGATATCAAGGAGACTTCCGGTCGAGCTAAGATGGAGGACTGACGCACTTTCACTTTTGTGCGAAGTGGGCGACGGCCGCTTTTGACAGTTTGGGCAGTTATCAGCCCAACGCATCGCTCCCCAGCGAGGGGGGGGGACAAGCAGGCAGCAGCGCCTAAGAGGGAGTGTGAGATTGGCGTGATTCCGCTTCGGAAGAAGCGGAAACAGGCTTTGATCTCCTCCCCCGAAGAAGGCAAGTGCCGAGCAACTCTCCAGCGGCCGTTCGAGCCGGTGTACCGGTTTAAATTCTCCATCAGCCGACCTCTTGAAGATGGGCAACAACAGTGAGTGAAAAGAAGCAATGCGAAACCCGTTTTGATCGCGTAGATAACAATAAACGTCCCGCTTACCTGAACTGTGATAAAAACCTAATTGAATTAAGCGGTTGAGCAGATAAAGAATAAATATTCCCAGAACTTTGATTCCGGTAAAGAAATAGTTGATTGAAGGCTATAAAATAGCAAAAAAGCATATTGTTTAACATTCCTGCGGTGAGAACTGAGATGTGCGCGCAGCAGAAAAAACGAAACTGACGAACAGTATCACGGGAAGATATAGGTTGGTGTAACCAGCAAAGCGTTCCGAGTGGGTTGAACAGGAAGACGACATCCTAGAAGGGCAACAACCAACAGGA
>NW_015174853.1:996712-1013066 GCF_001447785.1 Gekko japonicus
TAAAGAAGATGACGTGTTTTTTCAAGAATGGAGTGATTTTAAAACATATCTGGAAAAGAACTGGGATGTGAAACAAAACTTAATATGTTTAGATCAATATTAAGTCAAATGATGTTATCTTTAGACCGTAACGATAAGAAATTGATATAGCTGATGATATGAAGCAATTTGGAGCAGGGGGAGAAGTATTGCGGGAAGCCACCGGAGGGAGGGGAGGAATTGGGAACGGGGTAGACAATTGATAGAACGAAATGATTTAATTTTATTTATACATTAAAAAAACAAAATGATTTAATTTTATTTATACCAAAAAAAAAAAAAAGATTTGATTTATACCAAAAAAAAAAAAAAGACAGGATATCAATATTTTAAGTAAAACAAATAAAAGTATAATTTAGGACACTTAATTAAAATATATTTCTTAACTAACATTAACAACTAACTAGCATGGATTTTGGAGAAACAGAAACAAAGAGCATCATCCGTTCCATTCATTTGGGAAGAATGAAAACTTAGTCATGATGGGAACCAGCATTAAAAGGAAACTTCTAATGGAGCATATGGCAATGTGAGAACAAAAGTAGCTACATGGATTTCATTATATTACCTATATTCATGAGAAATTACATAGAAATTTTATTTGGGATGAAACATCCAACCTGCTTTTGTAATCCGCTGCTTTTTGGATACCAGGAAAACCATGTTTTCTTCATCAAGTTGGGCAGCAAGAGCATCACCTTCCACTATGAAATAGCCAAAGAGCTAAAACAAAACAAAGCACATAATTATGATACCAAAGATTTAAAAAACTTAATTGCCCAAATTACTACAGCACACCAAATGTGTATATATGTACCAAATGTATCTATGCCCAATGTGTGTATGTATAGATATGTGTGCACTGGCACAGATAGATTAGAGAGAGAGAGAGAGAGAGAGAGAGAACCTGTGCTACTACCTGTGCTACTACCTGTGCTACTACCTAATAGAATATGATCAAGATTTATGAAAGCAGAGACTAGATAGTCAGCCCAATAGCTGAGTGGGAATAGGAGCAGTGGTGTGACAGACAGGCTAGGTTCAGCCTCTCCCTAAGAGCAGCCAATGAGAGCTGATGGAACGTTGAGAGCAGGAGACTTGAAAACAGTAGTTTAAAAATTACAGAGGTTAGTAGCTGAGAAGCTGACAGTTTAAGGGCTGAGATTAAAAAAGTTTTTCTGACTGAGGGGAACTGTACAACTGAGCTGCTTGGAACAGGCTGACATAGGTCCCGGTCACACGGGCAGGAAACTGCGGGGGGGAAGTGTGGCAGTTTGCCCCGGAAACTAGTACCTCGGAGGTACTAGTTTTTTGCCGCGTGGTTTCGGCAGGAAGCCTCGTTTGAGCCACGGGAGTGCTACACTTCCCAGATGTGCCGGTGAGATCGCGCCCGGAAAACCCGCATGTCTTCCGTCTGACTCGCATGGCTAATGTTCCGTGTGACCGCAGCCATAGTAAATTTGTAACTAAAGGATCCCAGTTGTAGGTATAGGGCCTCGGTTCAAAAGTTCAATGAAAGTGAAACTTTGTTTCTTAGACTTTACTTTCCTCAGTGTTTTGTTCTTATACATGAAAGCTTTCTTGTTTGATTAACCCTGTGGGCTGCATGTCTAAGGGGAAGGAAGAAGCACAGACAAACACACACAATTTAATATCTAGGTCTACATAATACTTTCTAGGATATGAATGAATGGTGGCAGTGAGTGATTGGAACAGTGTTTGAGCCCCAACCCCAACAGCTCTGTGTGACTGAGGGCTGATTATTAAAGCGGGCTGGGCTACCTTGTCTGTGGATGTCTCTGGGCATGAGAGGACCTGAGGTGTGAGATAATCATAACTCTCTGTAGATTTTAAAAGAGACAAGAAGGGCAGTGAGTGTGACGTCCTGACCTACGTATAACCCAGAACCTGAAGAAGAGAGGTTGTAGAGGGTGATAGGCACTCTGTGTGAGTGGACAAGAGGCATCACAATGGGCTTCCCTGCTCAAAGTCTAACCACACTACCCAAGACTGTTCCAAATTATTTAAGATATGTCTACATTAAGATATATCTTCATGGAAAGCCTATCAGCATAACTATCATTCAAGTTTATGCCCCAGTTACCGACGCTAAAGAGGAAGAAACTGAAAGCTTTTATGCAAGTGTCCATGAAGAAATTGATCACACACCTAAGCAAAATATGTTAATAATTACAGCTGACTGAAATGCAAATGTGGGAAAAAGTAGAATCATATATT
Organism: Gekko japonicus; assembly: GCF_001447785.1. Lineage (NCBI taxonomy): Eukaryota > Metazoa > Chordata > Lepidosauria > Squamata > Gekkonidae > Gekko > Gekko japonicus. Next base: position 998,990 of record NW_015174853.1, read on the forward strand.
GTCATACAATTTGGGCTAGGAGGATCAAATGAAGCAGGAAGTGACTCATAGAGTTCTGTGAACACAACAAGCTGTTCATTGTGAACACAGGTTTCAGGCAGATGAGAAGATGATTCTATGTGTGGACATCACTGGATGGCCATTACAGAAATTAAACAGATTAAACTGGAAGCAGAAGATGGAGAAGCTCTATTCTCTCTGCTAAAACAAGGCCAGGAGCTGATTGTGGTACAGACCATGAACTGTTAATATTGAAAATTAGAATGAAGCAGAAAAAGAACCCTAAAATATTCATAATGCCAAAATACAATCTATACAACATTCCTGAGGAGTTTAAAGACTATGTAAAGAACAGATTTGCAATACTAAATTCAAGTGAATGGGAACTGAAAGGACTATGGGTTGAAACCAAGGAAGAATGCACAACAACTATTCCTGTAGTCAAAAGAAATTATTTATTTTTAAAATCAGATTTATTAGGCCACCCTTCCCTGCAAGCAGGGCTCAAGGTGATTTACAACAGAAACAAAAACAATAAATAGTTTAATTTAAAACCAGAATTAAAAATACCTAAAACATAAATATTAGAAGCCTCAATGGATGACTGATGAAACTCTTAAAATTGCTAAAGACAGATGAGAAGCAAAAGTAAAAGAAACAGAATAAGAAGTCTAACTGCAGCATTCCAAAGACTTGCACACAGAGACAAAGAGAACTATTATAATAACCAGTGTAAAGAAATGAAGAGAACAAAGGAAGAATAAGAGATCTGTTCCACAAGATCTAAGAAATCAAGAGGAAATTAAAGCACAGTTAGGCATGCTGAAAGATCAACATGGAAATACATTAACTGAACAGGACAAAATAAAGAAAAGATGGGAACAATACACTGAAGAATTATACAGAAGAGATGAAAGGATGACAGATTCCTTCCAAAAGAATCTTTTGAAGAAGAACCTGGAATTTTAGAAAGGAAGTGAATGCTGCACTGAGCGCAATTGGGAGAAACAAAGGATAGATGGCATATCAATAAAGCTGTTCCAAGCCACAGAATGTTCATCAAAATCTTAGCAAGAATGTGCCAACAAATCTGGAAAACAAAACAATGGCCCACAGACTCGAAACCCTCAATTCACATTCCATTTCCAAAAAAGGGGATGTCAAAGACTGCGGTAACTCTCAGACCACCACATTAATTTCTCATGATGCTCAAAATTTTACAGCAAAGACTGTTATATGGAATGAGAAATGCCAGATGTTTAAGCCAGATTCAGAAAAGAGACACTAGAGATCATATTGCAAATTGACATTGGTTACTGGAGTGTTATGAAAGAATTTCAGAAGAAAACCAACTTGTGTTTCATAGAGTACATAAAAACTTTTGATTGCATGGATCATGAAAAGCTGTGGTTGGTTTTAAAAGAAATGGGTGTGCCGCAACATCTGATTATTGTGATGTGCAACCTATATTCCAGACAAGAGGCAACTGTTAGACCAGAATATGGAGAAACAGAATGGTTTCTGATTGGCAAAGGTATCAGACAAGGATGTTTTTTATCTCCCTATCTCTTCAATCTATATGCCGAACATATCATAAGGAAAACTGGATTAGATTTAGAAGTAGGTGGAATAAAAACTGGTGGAAGGAACACTATGATACTATATTACTGGCAGAAGATAGTGAAGAGTTGAAACAAATACTGATGAAAGTTAAAGCAGAAAGTTCAAAACAAGGATTACAGCTGAACATCAAGAGGACAAAAGTAATGACTACTGAGAAATTATACAACTTGAAGGTTGATGGTGAAGAAACTGAAGTTGTTCAAGATTTTCTATTCCTTGCCTCCATCAGCAACCAAAAGGGAGACCACACCCAAGAAATCAGAAGGAGATTGAGACTGGGAAGGGTAGCCATGAAGGAGCTAGAAAAGATGCTTAAGTGTAAGGATATGTAACTGGTGACCAAGATCAAAGTAATTCAAATGACAGTATTTCCCTATTACTATGTATGGATGTGAATGTTGGAAAGTGAGGAAAGCAGACAGAAAGTCGATTCACTTGAAATGTGGTGTTGGAGGAGAGTTTTATGGATACCATGGATTGCCAAAAAGACAAACTAGTTCTAGATCAGGGGTCTCAAACATGCGGCCTGCGGGCTGGAAGTGGCCCACCCAGGGCTTTAATCCAGCCTGTGGCTCTCTCCCCCTCCCCATCCTCAATCTTCTGAGCTGCCGCTTAGTGCAGGGAGCAGAGCGTGGGGCTACTTCCCAGTTCCCAGCCACGTGGATTGGGTAGAGCTTTTTATTCCCTTAAGTCTGCTGTGAAATGGAGAGGGAGACTGGTTGTTAATGCTGCTGTACTTCGGAGTGGTTTTCTTTTGTATTGATTGTACTTCGGGCACCAGCAGCATGAGTCTCCTGGAGCTATTTCTTTAAGTGTGCTCTGTGTGTGAGTGAGAGAGAGAGAGTTTGGGCATTAACATTGCTGTACTTTGGGATAGTTTTCTTGTGTACTGATTACATTTGAGGCATCAGCAGAGTCTCCTGGAGCTATATCTTTAAGTCAGCTGTGTGTGTGTGTGGGGGAGAGTTTGGTTGTTAATACTGCTGTACTTTGGGGTAGTTTTCTTTTGCATTGATTGCACTTGAGGCACTAGCAGAGTTTCCTGGAGCTGTTTCTTTAAGTCTTCTGTGTGTGTGTGGGGAGGGTTAGTTGATTGCAAACATTTTTATGCATCTTGATAGAGTCTTTTGTGTTTATTGAGTTTGGTACAGGAGCCACCTAGGTTTGCTAGAGCAATAATCCCTGTCCCAGGTTTTTGCCTCGGCTATCCAGGTCATGGCTCAGTTGAAGAACTTCTGCTTGTCATGCAAGGTTCTATCCCTGGCACCTCCTGTTAAAAGAACCAGGCTTTGGCTTATTATGAGAAAGACTTCAGCCTGAGAACCTGAACAGCCACTGCCAACTCTGAGTAGATCTGGAAGGGAAGCTTACAATGCCCAGCCATTTAAGGTTTTCCTTGGGTCCTAGGCTCAGATTATGGACCATGAGAGAAGGCTGGGGAAGTTAAAGTAGCATTCTCTGCACAAGCTAAGACACTGCCGCTGCCAGGCTTCAGAGTGGTGGTTAGGCTGGGGAAGACTCAGTGATGGGGGAGAATATGGGATTCCCGCCCTGTGAGTTTTGTAGGCCCCCACTTCTATAATGGCGCTTTTACCCACATTAAATAACGCACTTTCAATACAAATTGCAACTGGATTTTATTGTGTGAAATGGCAAAACCCACTTGCAAATAGTAGCTGAAGAGGACTGAAACTGCATTATTGTGCTTGAGTTGAGCCGGGGCCACCAAAGCCTGAGCGACCTCAAATCCCACCCACCCACTGAGTGTCCAAGCCTGGGGCACCCGCCCAGAGCCTCTTTCTAGAGGCCGTTGTATTTATTTCCACAATGGGCCTTTTTCCTAGTGTACACAGAAAAAGTATTAGAAGGAAGAACCATACTTCTTTGTTTTTGAGAACATTATATGTGGGATAAAACCTCTGTTCAAATTCTACTGTGATATTTTGATTATATAATCCATCAGAAGTATATGTTGTGATTATTTGGTGTAGTGGTTAAGTGCACGGTTAAGTGTAGTGGTTAAGTGCATGGACTCTAATCTGGGAGAACCGGGTTTGATTCCCCACTCCTCCACTTGCAGCTGCTGGATGACCTTGGGCAAGCCATAGTTCTGATAAGAGCTGTCCTTAAAAGGGCAGTTCTCTCAGAGCTCTCTCAGCCCCACCTACCTCCCAGAGTGACTGTTGTGGGGAGGGGCCCGGTGGTGGACCTGCAAGGCCGGTGGGAGCGTGAGGAAGCCCCATGAAGGCCCCCGACCCCCAACGGTCCTGGCCGCCACTGGTGGCAGCCTTGCGGCTCCACTGCCGAGCCCCATCAGGGGCCCGGCGGTAGACCTGCAAGGCCGGCGGGAGTGCGAGGAAGCCCTGCCAAGGCCCTCCCTGGCCCCAGGCAGGCAGGGGTGGGGAGAGGCGGGAAGGAAGCAACTTACCCTCCCTCTTCTCCTGCCTCCTCCTGGCTGAATGAGGTCCGGAAGCGGGGCGGCCGGAAGCAGGGGGTGGGGCTTCGTCATGTGCCCCGCCCCCCTGCACCTCACCCGGGGGAACGGCGATCCCCCGCGATTCCCCTAAATCGACCTCTGGCCTATCCCCAATGATAAGGTCTGATGGTACAAAAGCACAGCTGTATCTAATACTCCTTTGAGGGCTGTCTTATAATTAGCCCTTGCAAGAAATTAAGATAAATAGTAAAATAATGAAATTGCAAGTCACTTGCGAAGCATTGTAAGTCAGAGCAGCTGTCTTGACGCCATCTTGGGGAGGAGTCGGAATCACATCTGTAATTAGCTCTATGCAGGGCTTGAACTGGAGAGATCATACATGCTAAGCCTGCGCTTCTCTGCTCAAGTATATATGGCTGGTTTTGACCCAAGGCCTGACAGGGCATTCCAAGCACCCTCTGCTGTGTTGTGTTTCTGTGTGTGCAATCGGGTGTGCTGTTAGAAGCATGCTTTGCTCTGCATGATGTGGGCTCTCTTCTTGCCTCTTCTGTTTTAATTTCCCTGTTGCTGGCCAAATAATGAGCTCTGCCTTATTTCCATCTTCCTTATGGCTGAGATTCCCCCCTCCCTTCTGTTTCTCTCCTGGTGATCTTCCCCCAGTGAACTACTGAGAAGTTAGGAAATTATTCCATGGTAGGAAAATTCCAACTGAAAACTGGATCCCCACTTGAATCTCCATGGTCCGGCCTTTTAAAAAGAGAAGTGGGCCTGGTAGGAAGAAGAAACAGCTTCTTTTCCCCAATTGATTTGAAACATTTAATGTGATACAAATGAGGCTTGTGGAAAGCCTGTCATGGAAGTGAATGCTGATCAGGCCTTCGTTCCTCATGCATATGAGGGGATACTTGAACTACGCATGGCTGAGTGATTGGATAGAACCAGAAAAGATGCGGTGGTTATTCCAAGGGTATCTGACATTAGTTTGGAAATGTCCCTATGTATTCAAGGTTGATAAACAACTAGACTGGGAGAGATGCTGGAGGGGGGAAAAAACTTTGCTTGTATTATTCTGCTGACAGATCAGGTCCAATACAGGATTTAGGGCACCTTTTGAAATGGAAGCCTGCCTGGCATTCTAAGCCATCATGCCAAATACAAGCTGGTTCATCAGAGAGGAAAAGGGTCATTTTAAAGTCAGTCTACTTTTAAATCTGTGTATCTTTCCCCTTTGATTTATACCCTTGGGCAGCATAAAGACAACCTTTGTCTTACATCCGAGGGCTGATTTATCCATGGCCTCAGCAGGGGGACTTTGGCAAGTAATCATTTCTTTGTCAGATACCAGAATTTTAAGGAGCTTAAGCTGCAGCTAATGTGAAGTTATTAGCATAGCAATTGGGGCAGAGTCATCCAGTTCCATTGACTGCCTTTTAAAAATCCACAGTCCATTTAACTCTGAAAAACTGGGTGCAGTATTTATCCGTGAAGGTGATTTGGGGCTGCTTTGATGGCCTATCGCAGGGGTGGCCAAACTTTCTTCATACAAGAGCCACATAGACTAAATGTCAGATGCTCGAGAGCCACAAGTTGACTTTGGAGGAAGAGGCGGGTTTGGGGGAGTGGCATGAAAGTGACGTCACAGGAAGGGACAGAGAAAGAGAGAGAAGAGAGACAGAGAAAGAGAAAGATAGATACAGAGAGAGAGGGAGAGAGAGAGGGACAGAGAGAGAGGCGGGGACAGAGAGAGAGAAAGGGACAGAGAGAAACAGAAAGAAAGACAAAATGACAGAAAGGAGGAGAGAAAGAGAGACAGAAAGAGAGATTTAAAAGCCCATGGTGGGGGAGGAGAGAGAAAGGCCTGGCCTGGCTGGGGCCCTCCCTCCCTCCTTCCCTCCCTCCCTCCCTGGCAGAGAGAATCCCCTACAGCCCCCCCCCCCATGGTGCTGGTGGCGAGAGACCCATGAAGAGCCTCTTGCCATGCTCTGCTTAAAGGCCTATGGAGGGGAGGGAGGCAATGGCGTGCCCTGGCCAGAGCCCTCCCAAACTCCCTCCTTCCCTGGCAGACACCATCCCCCGCTTGTGGTGAGGAGGCCCTGTGCCCCCCCCCGAAAACAGTCCCTGCCACCCTGCTCTGGAGTGCCCACCGACTGTGGACTGTTGGGAGCTGTGGGCAGGGCTTAGTTTCCAGGAAGCAGCCCCTTCCCACCCACCCAACTCCAACAAAGGCTGGGCCCCTGGGGAAAAAATCCTCCGCTTTCAAAGTGGGGGGGCAGGGGGGCAAGGCTCAGGAGCTGCAGAAGAGGGCTCCAAGAGCCGCATACAGCTCATGAGCCACAGTTTGGCCACCCCTGGCCTATAGGAACCCCTATGCTTTACTTGAATCTGCACTTGACTGAAACCTTCAATACATGTCGTGTTAATATAATACATTTCCATTGAGCTTCACATATGGTTAATAGCAGAATGAGTTTCCTGGGTTGAATAGTATAATTATTGAGAGATTCCAGAGAGTTAGCTGTGTTGGACTAAACATCTTCTAGAACCTTAAATTCTCATGAATTTATTGTGGCATGAGCTTTTGTGAACCAGGGCACAATTTATTAGATTCATGTATCTGATGTAGTGAGCTCTGGGATACAAATCACATGCCACAATAAATGTATTCGTCTTTAAGGTGGCACAAGACCATTTGTTGTAATGACTTCAATATTTCCTGGTTTATACCTGACAGTGAAACTTCCACCACTGTGTATGTATTTGACTGCAGAGAAGATTCAAAAAGAGACTGCTGAACTAGAACAAGTTTAGGACAATGGACCCCCACCTCCAGGGTTGAGTAGGGACATAGGATTCTTATCTCATTAGTAAAGGTAAAGGTCTCCCTTGCTTGAAAGCCAGTGGAATCCGACTCTAGGGCGTGGTGCTTATCTCCGTTTCCAAGCCGAAGAGCCAGCACTGTCTGAAGATTTTTCCGTGGTCATGTGGCCAGCATGACTAAACAACAAGGCGCATGGAACGCTGTTGCCTTCCCACCAAAGTTGTACCCATTTATCTACTTGCAATTTCTTGCTTTCGAACTGCTAGGCTGGCAGGACCTCACTCCATCACACAGCACTCTCGTCTCGAACTGCCGAGCTACAGCTCAGCATCTTAACCTCTGAGCCACCGCGGCCTTTTATCTCATTACAGATGCTAATTTTCTGCATTTCCTACCTCCCAGCTCTAATTAAGTTGATTACAGTTTGCACTAGGGTTGCCAAGTCCATCTTCCACCCCAGCGGGGGACTTTGGGGACATTCCTGGAGGGGGCGGGGCATCCCTGACGTGATGACATCACATTGGGGACATCCGGCCCCCCCACCAGCTCGTGCGCCAGATCTCCAGAAACGGCAGTTCCCTGTACTTAAAGGAGCCGGTGTTTCCCCTTTAAGAGCAGCCGCATTTCCCTTTTAAGAGCACGAAGCTGGCATTTCCCTGCAAGCTTGCGAAGATCGGGCTTGTGAGGAAACACGGGTTCCACACACTTAAAGGGAGAGAGATGGGTGGCTGTGGGTGTTGGGGGCGGGTAGAAACCCCCCCCCAATGGGGGACCCCTGGCAAACCGGGGGGGTTGGCAACCCTAGTTTGCACTGTACCTCTCCATCCTGACTCCAACTCCTGAGCCTACGGGGAGGGCGGGATAAAAATAAAAATAATAAATAAATAAACAGGCCCTTCTTTGCAACACCCCATACACCTTCTGACCTGGATATAAGGGCTGATTCATTCTATTTGTATCTAATGAAATGATCTTTGACTCGGGAAAATTTATACCCTGAAAAATTCTGTTGTTCTTTAAGGTGCCACTTGGCTCAAACGTTGTTCTTCTACTGCATACTAACACAGCTACCCACCTGAAACTACACACATACAATGTGTGTGTGTGCATGGAGAAGAGCTTCCATAAGAAATATGTAATTTCAAAAATGATCCTCAGTACCATACCTCAAAAAAGAATTTATTTCAGGGTGCTGTTGTGAGGGTGAATGAAGACAGGATTTATATATCGAGTGCTATATTGTAGACATAATACAAATAATGAAGGGGTTTGGAAAGACCAGAGTAGTTATACTATTTTTTCCTGCTAAACTGCCCAAGGTTATATCAAACGGAGACAGACATAGAACATATAGCCTCCCCATTTCTCCTTTATTTTCTGTTAGTTTTTAAGGTGCTACTGGACTCTTGCTCTTTTCTATTTTTAAAGTCTGTTAGTAGCTAGAGAAAAGAAGAGGAAGAGAAGGAAAGAATGATTTAAGACCAATGTTCCAAAGGTTAATAGTGTAATATATAAAGTGCTTAGCTCTGGTCTACTGATATTGCTGGTGAAAAAGGCTTTGTTATCAGCAGCACATTCATCTGAAGAGGGCTATGTGGAACCTGAATGCCTATCTAGCTAATCTATGAAGAGCAGCTAAATGAGGTGTTGCTGTAGATAGTCAGAACATTTATTGCTACTGAAGCATAATACTTTAAGCACAAATATTGGTTGCATCACTTCAAACCGGGTGGGGTGGGGTGAGGGTTGAATTGAAGACTCCAGAGTGCAAAAATCTATGTTTTGTCAGAACAACCCATAGCTGAAAGGCCCGTAAATGTTATTTATAATTCCTGCTTATTTCTAAGTAGCCTTTAAAAATTAAAACAACACAAGATACCCCAGAGAGCATTGTAGGAAAGGATTTCTGTATTCTTAGGGCACCAGCTTGTTACATATGTATTCACTTTGGGTCACAAGGTCAATCTAAAAGAAAAACATCATGGCTTCCTATCCAAAGCTGATGGCGCAGTTTGCTGAATGATTGCTGTATCCTAAGAACTGCCTTTCCAAGAATAGCAGAAAAGAATCGTGATTTATTCAGCAGCCCACACCTTCTGGATGACAGTGCTTCCCATACTCACAGCACAGAGGCCAATCCACTCTCCCCAAAAGAGACAAAATGTCCTCAGATTATCCCAGAATTCACTAAGCATCAATCCTATCACACCGGCAGATTATCTACAAGTATAAACACAAATGTTCTGATACACAGAGCCATATTCCCTGGACACTTTCTGTTCCATTGTTGGCAAATCAGAGGACGCAGGATCAAATCATTTGCAAGGTCAAACCTTAGCTGTTCCCTGTGTGAAAAGGTAACATTCCCACATACCCAGACAGCCCTCAGTCCAAGACCTTCATGCTGTTAACACTTTGATGGTAAATCAGGGTCGTTCTGGTGGTGGTAAGCACATCAGTGTCAGAGTTTGCATAGGTGGGCCCCTAATAAGACGTCTGAAAACAGATCAGGTAGTTTGTTTTTGGTGTGGCTGAGGCATACCACAACTATTAACAAGCAAACAAATGTACCTCACACCATTCTGTCCGCCCATCTGGGTTGTTACTGATCTTCCTGTAGAAGGTTTTAACATCCTGAGGCTTCACTTCAGGACCAAACAGCTCCTGGACTGCAGCACAGAATTTATCATAATCCATTTCCTCTGCAATGAAAGAAAATGTAAATACAAATCTAATAAATTATTGGTTCATAGAATCATAGAATGTTAGAGTTGGAAGGGAACTTGCAGGTCATCTAGTCCAACCCCCTGCACTCTGCAGGAGCATACCCAAAAGATAGCCCTACAACATACCCAAAAGATGGTCGTCCAGTCTCCACTTGAAAACGTCCAGCAAAGGAGCATCCACCACCTCCCAAGGCGGTCTGTTCCACTGCTCAACCACTCTTACAGTTAGGAAGTTTCTCCTGATATTTAGCCGGTAATGACTCCCTTGTAATTTCCACCCATTAGATCTAATCTTGTAATCCGGAGCAAGAGAGAATAGATCCGCTCCATCTTCTACATGACAGCCCTTCAGATACTTGAAGACTGCAATCATGTCCCCTCTAAGCCTTCTCTTTCCCAGGCTAAACATACCCAACTCTTTCAGCCTTTCCTCATAAGACTTGGATTCCAACCCTCTCACCATCCTGGTTGCCCTCTTCTGGACACGCTTGAGCTTGTCAACATCCTTCCTAAAATGTGGTGCCCAAAACTGGACACAGTACTCCAGGTGGGGCCTGACCATAGCAGAATAGAGCGGAACTACCACCTCCCATGATCTGGACACAATGCTTCTGTTAATGCATCCTAAGATTGCATTAGCTTTCTTCACACTGTAGGCTCATGTTTAGCTTGTGATCAACCAGAACACCTATATCCCTTTCACATGTGCTGCTGTTGAGCCAAGTCTCTCCCATTCCATATCTGTGCCTTTGATTTTTTGTACCTAAGTGTAAGACTTTGCACTTATCTCTATTGGAATTCATTTTATTTGTCTCAGCCCACTGTTCCACCCTATCTAGATCCTTTTGAATCCTGACTCTGTCTTCTTCAGAATTAGCAATCCCACCCAGCTTCGTGTCATCTGCAAATTTTATAAGGATCCCCTCTATGTCTTCCTCCAGGTCCTTTATAAAAACGTTGAACAACACCAGGCCTAGGACAGAGCCCTGTGGCACTCCAGTCGAGACTTCCCTCCACGTATACACAGAGCCATTTACAAGCACTCTGTGGGTATGATTTTTCAACCAACCATGAATCCATCCAACGGTTGCACCATCCAGCCCACACTTAACCATCTTATCCTCAAGGATATCATGAGAAACTTTGTCAAATGTATTATTAGTCCTCCACTTCATTTTTCCTCCCTCTCTTCTCTGCTCAATTTCAATAGTGTTTTCTACTTTGTTTTCATTTTTATGAATGAAAATCTCAGTATTTATTTTTTAAAAAATATAGCAGCAAATCCTGAACATATGAAGAAGCTGCCTTATACAAATTAAGACTATTGGCTTATCTAGCTCAGTATAGTCTATTCTGATTGGCAGCAGAAGCTTCTTTCCCAATTCCTGTTTACCTAAAACCCCTTAATTAGAAATAGCAGGGATTAACCCACAATCTTTTGCATGCAAAGTATGTTCTCTGCCATTGAGCAACGTCCCTAATCCTGGAACTGGTTTCCCAGTCCCCTAAAAGAAAGATATTTTTTAAAATTAGAATAATTAAGGAGGAAGGGGAATGTAGATCGCTGTCTGGGTTGATTTGCTTCTTTTTAAAAAACATGTTCTCCATTCTTGCCCCATATTACACACTTTAACACTGAAAGCAGAATTTTCCTTACCACCATCTTTAGTGTACAACCCTTGTCTTTCCTCCCTCTTCTGAGCTACTATTTTCTCAACAAGTTTTTGAAATTCCTTCAAGGAATTTTTAAAATGGACTCCATCAGGAATATCAGGATGGTCTTCATCTTCTGGAATCTTTATTCTAGACATTAAGCTATTTGATGAGATGGATGAAAGTCAGCAAGTTCTTCTTTCTATTTGTGGTTATTTTTATTTGCTTGTCTTCTTCTAGTTGTACCATTTGGTATGGATGTTTAAGGAAATGGCAGCTGCATAACGTTACGTGTTGCTTAGGTGAATGGAAAGTGATCTCTGGACTAACCTGCAAGACATCTCAAGCAGCCCAGTGTGCCAGCAAATACCTGATGTCATAACTCCTCATTGAGTCTCATTGGTCATGGAGTGAGCCTAGATCACAAACCAGCATCACTGGGAAGTTGCTGAAGGTGGTATGAATTGGAAAAGAAATGCTCTTGCAAATGAGACTCAAAACACTTCTTGACATGGTGAAATGGTCATACAGGGTGAAAAGTACTGGGTTCGCCGCATGGAAGACTCAGACGACGACATGCGGTTGCACACGTTTATTGTACCTAACATGAAGACACACAACGGCCCTGCAAGGCCAACTATATACACTCCCGGCCCAGTACCTCCCACTCCATTGGAGGGTTTGAATTCCCCGCCAATAAGCCTATTGGTCAGCTGGGGGGGGGGAACTAGGATCCGAGTTCCCTATTGTCCTGTGGAGCCAAGCTCCTTTCTTTCCTGCGGGCCCCTCGTGGCGGCCCGCATACATAACACAGGGGTTCCAGCTTTCTTCCTCCATCCAACTGCATGGGAGCTACGTTTCTTTTTGTTTTATTCTCAGCTGGATCTGTGAAATGGGACACCAGTTGCACACAATTGCTACAGAACCAACAAGAATGAGGAGGATAAGCAAAGTGGAAAAATTGTAAAAAAGAATTGTTCATTGGAACACAATGTATACAAACAGGAAAGCAAGAAAATGTCATCTCTATAGCCACAGCTGGAACCTTTAGTCCATAGGGTTGCCAACTGGCCAGAAAAAAGCAACCTAATCTGCTCCTGTCCTTTTATTTGACATGCAGAAACTGACACATTTCCCTGGCCTGGAGCTAATATGATCACCTACAAATTGCCAGTAAAGGGACAAAGGAATGATTTAAAAGTTGGCAGCTACTCAGCTACGAAGGACTGATCCATATACAGGATGAGGCAGGAAATGGTCCGAAGACTGTAAGAAAACAAGAGCAGGCACATCACAGCTGCCTAAGGTGCGGGAGGTATCGAAGCTGCAAAACTCAATAGGACTTTAATCACAAATTCCAAGAACCAGAAAACCGGAGGTATTGGATAACTTGAGCAAGGCTAAACATTTAAAGAATTGATTCCTTATTATTAACACAGTTATTATAAAGTCTGAGCAGCCTGGGCATTATTTTATCATTAGAGGTAACGTGGTGGAACTGGATTTCACCCCTGGCTAGCAGGAAATGACAACTGGCTACCAAGCCCAGCCACAATTTGTGGACAAGGTTTTCAGAGTATCCTTCATATAGTCCCCAATCCAATAAAAGCTGTCAGATCCTGAAGCAAATTTTATGGCACATAGTTGCAAATGGTGACTTATACCACCAGCATCCCTATAACAGCAAGCATGCAGAAACCTTAGGATTCTTAGTTCTTTCAGTCACTAATGTGAAATCTCAGACTCCAAAGATCAATCATTGCATAAAATGGCGGTGGGTTGGGGTTTTTTTAGGGCAGATACTTTAAGTTGCATAATAGGGTCACCAACAGAGAAGGTAAGAGTCTCTACGTATATGGAGGGTCTCCCCAGGTATGATGAGTACTAAATGTGCTCTATAAAGGGCAGAATGTTGAGAATGGCTAAATATCAGTCCTGATTTAAATATTGATGGATCAGAACAATTTACTTTAATTTAACTTTGCACTTACATAGCATCTTATTTAAATGGGCATGGTATCCCTGCAAATGAGCTACATGTGCTTAATTAGCATGCCAATGCAACATCAGCCTGGCTTATGGACCTCTGGCATGTGTAGCTTTCTGTGGATTGCAGCCCAGTTTAAATAACATGACAGGTAAATGCAAAGTTCATTATGTAAGTGATTTTGCCTTGCCAGCATCATGTGTAAATCAGACCTTAGTTAAAGAAAAAAGGGGGGGGTCAGAGAGATTAGAGCCCCAGAGAGCTTAGAAAATCTTGGGGATATTTGGGTGGCTGAATTTCCACACTATTCCTATGATGACACATCACAGGTTTCCCAGTTTGCCTAGAAGATATATCTGCTGATGATTCAGAATTTTGAAATCTATTTTTTCACAATAGGGCTTAATTGCATGGTTGCAGTCAAACTACTATCTCTATATATACTAATTCTGTTTTCGAGTGGCAACATTCCATGTGCTCCCTCAGCCATTGGCCCATCAGTCGCCACTCAAGAGTACTCGCGTGCCATTGGCTGGGTGTTCGGTCTGCTCCTCTTCCCTGCCCACTCCCTCTTCAGCCACTGTGCCCTGTCAGAATTACTGGCAAACAGCTTTCTCTCTTGACAAAGATGCTTTTCCTGCTTGCCTCCTTTGTGGGACTAACCTTCCCCTCAGTGGCTGTTGGTAGGTGCCACAAAATGGCAGTTACCTGTGTTTGTAAGATGGCTGTGGTTCTTTATTTAAAATGTTCCCCCATTAGGTTTCATTGAGCTGTAGTTCCAGAGAGGAACCTGCAGGGGTATCACTCACTGGGTTGAATGGGGCTTCCTCATC